>NW_020698066.1:6217062-6232501 GCF_002925995.2 Terrapene triunguis | reverse complement strand
CACACACACACACACACACACACACACACACACACACACACACACACCCACCCACCCCTTCCAGGGACTGCATAAACCATCTTGACACTTACCCACCTTGATCAACTGTGAGGACCTGCCATACATGTATAAAAACATAAAGATGAGACTTTGTCAGCCTGGCTGAAGCCTAGTCCTTGCCAGAAGAGGGTCTGCTAGAATAAATATACTAGTAAATCCTCCTAGTGCAAGTGCAGCTTGTATCAGCAAAAGCGTGCTTTTTGCTGGTACAGCTTATACTGACTTTCTCAATGAAATAAGCTCCATCAGCAAAAGCACTTTTTTTGCCAGTATAACTGCACCTACACTAGAGGCACCACAGAAATGTCATTTAAAATAAAAAAAATTAACACCTCTAACCGACATTACTATACTGACAAAGGTTTCTAGTATAGACCTGGCTTAAGAATACAGATGTTCCACATTTACAAAATAATCAGTTTTGTATATTAATCAGTACATATCACATAATGGACAAGAATGTTAAAAGGGTTAACTGCCAAATATAAATCATTAGATGTCGGGCTGTACTCTTTTTACGGCTATACCATATGAGAAAGTACACTGTAAATAACTAGACAAATGGACCCACAACTACAGTTGACATTAAAGTCAATGGGAGTTTTGCTTGTGTCTTTTGACAGCAGTATTAGGTCCATTAAAAATAGAACACTGCAATCAAAAAGTTAACACCAACCAATTCTCCCCTCAGGACACACTGGCTACTGCTACTGAGATTCCATTTACAGGAATTTCTGAGAAGCAACAGGAGTAAACTGCCAACTGCCATGTGGGTATGGGAAGTTTAGGGACTTCTTTCCGACAGTTAATTTCAAAAGCCCCATATTAACGTCACACGTGAAGTTGCATGAGTCACAATTGGGTATTTAGCTTGTTGGGCATTCTCAATGCCATGTACAGCATCAGGACCACAAAGCAAATCAGAGAGTTTTTCAATCAGGATCCAGCTGCTTTTACTGTAATGATGATTTTAAAGTGTAACATGGCTCCATGAAACTGGAACCTCAGGTTAGCCAGAAGCCACAACCTCATACAGACATCGCTCACTGTACCAGAATAATGTCAAAGGGGTTTGATTTAAACCTTCTGGGGATGCATCATGTATCTGTAATTCTAATCCAGGGGAGAATTTAATCCTTCCCCAATTCTGTGAGCAGAGCAAACTGGCTGAATCTGCACTATCTGAGCCAAGTGCTATCCCGGAGGCAGGCTCTGCTCAGTACGATGACAGAATTTTCTAGCAACGCTGTTCTGAGTGGGAGATAGGAGCAACTAGAAAATAAAGAGTCTGCAAGCAATATAAATGTATATTAAGGCAGGCTCTGGCTGATTTTAATGCATGATGCAAGAACCAACAATTTGCTAACCCTTCCCACCTTAACTGATGTAAAAACAAAACACATGGTGGAGCTTTGGTGAAGAACAGAATCCTCTATGAAATACACTATGGACATTAAAATGTAGGCCCATTAACCTGTGCAGCACTCAGATATTACAATGATGGATTCTATGGAACACAGTACTAGCCATACCTGAGCAGACCGTTACCCTGTCTGAGAGTGGCGTGTGCTAAATCCTTCAGAGGATGGTGCAAGGTCTCACTGTGGAAAATACCTGAAGCTTCTATGTGTAAGTGGGGGATTTCTCCCATTGTAGCAGGGGAATTTCTCTGTGTACACATTACCCTGGCCAAGCCAAGTGATGAAAGAACATGAATCCCTGCCCCGATTCACTTCACCCTGTTACCTGCCCACCTTGACTTTCCTTCCCAGTCCTGTGTGAACAGGGCTCGTATCACACAGGGAGAACTGAGCCCCGAGGTTCTTGGGTGTTTACCTCAATCTCTCCGTGCACAATGGTGGGGATGCCCCTACTCCAGAATACTCTAACTTGCTTGTTACTCTTTTAACTTGTGATCACTGCAATTCACATTTATTTACAACTAAAACCATTTTGTGCGGGATTAAACAACACTTCACAGCGTAAGCACTAGGATGAAATGGTTTGGGTAAGTTTCAATGCAGCAGTCTCCACAGTGCAATAAGCTTTACAGTTACAACAAATTTATGAGTCCGGTGTCTTTTTCCTGGAACCGGATGTGCTGCTATGAGGCTGCTGGCGTGGCTCTGCCCCAGGATGGGTTTTGGGCTCTCATTCACCACCTTTGGTTCTGGCACACCTTTCATGCCACGTCCCTTCTGAGGTTGGCACAATGCCCTCTCGACAGACCATGGGAAAGGGGCTTGTCTCTTCCTTTCTCCCTAGACCAGCACACACAACCCTGCTGGGAGAGTTGGAAACTCCTCCCCACAACTATTGCCCTGATGCTGCTCTGGCTCCGGGCAACTGCTTGGGCTGCTGCAGTCTCCCTTGGGCTGCAGCTCTGGTTCCACAGCTCTGCTCTGGGCTCCTGCACTCTCCCCAGCTCCGCCCTGGCAGCCCTAGCTCATAGAGAGGATAGGCCCTGGGCTCTGGATGCTCAGTGCCCTCATTGGCCTGCCCACCCTGTCAATCTGTCTCACTTGGAGAGTTGTCCTCTCCCCGGTGGCCCTTAGGCCCTGTCAGTCCCAGGATCCTGACTCCTCTTCGGCCCTTCCCCTTTCTTCTGGTATTGGGAGAGGGCCAAGTGAACCCCCCCCACACACACATCACTAAGTTTCAGTAAGGGGCCAACAGCCCCCTTACATATGGTTTGCTCCTTATCTAATATAGCTGTGGATGTTACCACTACCTACAGAAACGTCTAATCCTTCATTTGAATGCCACTGAGCTCTTAAGCCTCCAGCGTACCTTGGAACACGTTAATTATGCATCACGTCAAAAAGTTTCTCTCTAGACAGGCATAACCAAGCTGTTATTTTGCTTTTTCTAAGTTTTATTTAGAAAATATAATAGCCCAGTTATTTCACAATGGCTTATTACACTTGTCTTGTGTTCCTCTGTGGGAGGCAGTATGGCCTAGTGGACTGGCACTCCAGAAATCTGGGTTCTAGTCCCATCTTGGCCACTAGCCTGCTGGGTGATCTTATGCAAATCACTTTACCTCCCTGGCCTTAGTGATCCCATCCACAAATTGTGCCCACCACCTCCTGTGTAAAGTGCTTTTAGATCTACTGATGAAAAGCCCAATAATAATGATACTGAATCTTTTGGTCAATTATTGCAGAAAAGCAGGGTGTGGCTTTTGTAAGGAAAAAGCCACCCAGCTGCCTGAAGCTGAGAACATTACAGATCAGTGACCTTTTGAATGATTAATATTTGTGGATCAAAACTGAAGTGACTCCACACAGATGTTCAAATAACCTATCCTCATAGTGAAGCTTCCTGGGCTGGTTACTGGGGGGCAGGTTAGAGTAGAATCTGGCACTGAACCTGGTTTGAGGATTAATCTAAGTGCCCTGCTCCCAGGGTGTCAGTCATGACTCACTCTTTTTATATCTTAAAAAAACAAGTGCTGCATTTGTCACAGTAATAAAAAAAATGCTTCGTGGTGACAGTCTCCAAACTCTCTGATCTGATAAGCTATCAGAATCGTACCATAGATCGAACACAACACAACATTGTCCAGAGCAGGAAGCAACATATAAGGCAAGAGGCAGTGTGGTCAAGTGGACTAAGCACACAGCACTGGAAGCCAGGAACACCTCAGCTCTAATCCTAGCTCAGCCACTGACACGGCGAGTGGCCTTGAAATTAAGGGCCTGGTTTTCAGAGGAGCTGAGCGCCTGTTTACTTCAAATGGATTTGTAGGTGCCCAGCCCCTCTGAAAAATCATGCCTGATAGGAACACATTTTTTGTAATCGTCAGAATTAAGTGCACCAAACATGTACCCACTACCATGACTGCACACAAATCAGATAACTGCCCTGTAAATGACTAGTTATGCAGCTAACTGACCATTTTAAATTCAATTTGCCTATTTAAATACACATTTGTGATAATTATGTGTGCAAATTAGTTGAATGATATTGCATGTCTAATTTTGAAAGTCCAGAGCTTAACCTCACTGTCTCATGGTTCCCACACTTGTGGCATAACCACACTTACAGAACACCAACCTCACAAAAGGGTTTGTGAGAATTAATTAGGCAATGTTTGAATCACATATTAGAGAAGATGATGCAACAGGTCTTTTCCTAAACCATTTTCCTGCCACTGCAGGACAGTTCCTTTCAATACATTTCCTACTGTTTTGTGCAGTCTAATATAACCACCTAGGTCTTCATCTGTAGCTCCCCAGGTGTTTTAAAAGGAGGCAAGTATTGTCCCCATTTTACACATAGGGAAACTAGGACAAAGAAATGTGAAGTTTCTTGTACAAGATCACATCATTGGCAGAGCTAGGAACAGAACCCCGGTCTCTTGATTATCAGTCCTGAGCCCTCTGCCCCACTGCCTTTTAATGTCTCTTTTACACATTTTTAAAGCACTATGAAAGTACAAACATTATATAAGTACTAATTAGCTTACCATTATTGACCCTTGGTTCAGCCTTAAGAAAAATCTTAGAGTCTTATGTATTACTTTGTTTAGCAGTTACTCTTCACTGTTTGTCTTTTAACACCCTGATTTTTAAAACTGCCTCTTTCTTAGCACTTCCAATTTGTTCTTAAAAATAACTTTGGCTATACAAATGAGGGCACGTAGATGACTGACTACCTGAAAAATCAGATAGTCAGAAGTCTACTGTATCTTCATCTGTGCTCACAAATGGGCATAATTCTTTAAAGGTGCAAAACTGCAAACAAAAAAAAGATTTAAAAAGGAGGCTAGGCTAAGGCTCCTTTAAAACTCAAGCCACTGACGTGTACCACCTTGGGAAAGAATTCTAGTAAAGCCAGGGCAATGGATTGATTTCATTTTATTGGTTCATTTGCTGGAGATGTGGCATAGGCATAAATAGAACTACTTTAGAAATGCAAAAAAGCAGCGAGAATGCCAATCTTTTCCTTTTAGTCAAAACTGTTCCAGTAGTGCATGCTTTAGGTATGTTCATATTTTTAAAGTTGCTCAAAACAAATAATCAGATTAAAATCCCCCAAAAGAGCCATGAGAAAAATGATAGGCTTTTACCAAATTCCCAGAATGTGAGACTTTTGTCAACTATGCAATCTTCTTCCCCCCTTTGCCCTGCAGTCTGTATTTTACAAGTCTCTAGGCTGCTTTGACTTTGGGATGGATTCAGTCCCTCACGAACTCTGTGCACAGTGAACTTGCTGAACTCAAGTAACCCTCTAAAGGCAAAGATCCAAGCAGACATCTTAGGGGTTACTAGGATTCATGTTTAAGGAAGAGGAACATGGTTTCGATCTAACCAAAACAAAAATTGCTGAGGGCAGATGTCTCTCGACATTTTTGGAAGAAGTTTGCAGATATTATGTGGTTAGGATTGCATTGCTACAGGATTTATTAGGGGAGTCAGACAAAAAGAATTTTCAAAAATAATTCAGTGCTAACACTGGGTCAGCTGACCTGGTGTCAGCAATAGGAGCCCTAAAGTAGCAAGGCTCTCACCTCCAGGCCTGTTTTTACAGGCGTGTCAATTAAAAACCTGCTTTTCCATCAGGTTTAATTGACAACAGTATTTATTTATTTATATTTAAAAGGATAAAGATGCCTATCCAAGGCTCTAGACATGCTAAGCCTTGAATTATACAATACAACAAAATCGCAGAAGCACTAAAATAATCAATCCAACAGGAACTCAGCCAGCCATTCACCTACAGAAACATCTTCCAACCTTTCCATCATTGTGGGAAGCGCACACACACAGCCCTTACCATTAACCCTGTGGAACAGATGGTCTTTTGCAGTGTGTCCAACAGGTCACCAAGTCTGGGCTATTTCAGACCAAGATGGAGAACAAGTTCCAGAGTCTGAGGACCCACACAAAGAGAACCCTGCCCGCTGTCCTGCCTCTCTTTTACAATGAGGGGGATCCAGCTTGGGCACCCCTACTGACCACAGCTGTGGCAGTATGGCACAAGGAGAAATGCTTGAAATGCTGGGGGCTGGCAGTCTTGTCTACGCTAGGGACAGTGTTTATGTTTAAAAACAAAAGTAGTTGATTTATGGGACAACCAGATTTTCCAGTGGAAAACACACATCCTGAGGGAAAAGAGTCTGGCTTTAGAAGGGTGCCTACCCCAGTCTGGGTCAATAGCTGCCTGCACACAATGACAATATAGCAGAGCTGCCCATGGGCTCATCCCTTGGAGCGGTGCCCCGAGTCTCAGCAATTCTACATGGATCTGACTCTGCGTGTGGGGGAAGGCTGGCTGGGATGCTTCATGAAGAATATGGTGGTAACATTAATGTACAACAGACCAGGGGCTGGCCTCTGTGGTGCTAACCCAGCCTGCTGTCAGCTCCGCCAGCTCGGGTGACCATCACTTTATTTTAGGCAGATTTTCTGCTGGAGTTTATAAAAACCAGAACCAACTGTAAAACCAACAGCCCCAGGGCCTGAAAACAGGGACATTCCCAGTGTCTCTGAACACGTGGTTACATTACCTACTTATATAAAACTGAGGGCAAGATTGTGCCTTTACATCACATTCTGAGTAAGGACCACGTGTAGCTTTGCTATGCCAGGAGCAGCCCAGGGCAGGAACTGTGACTCTCTAAAGGTAAGAAGGATGCAATATGCTACTGGCTAACCCAGCGGGGACAGAGCCAAGTTTCTGCCTAGTCCCCTCCCTTCTGCTCAGAGTGCAGAGGGAAGTGATAAGCTAAGTTGCACAGGTAAGTACCTGGGGCATGCTCCACCCTTGTGGAACATAAGCAAGTCATAGTATTGCCTCGATATGGTGTTGTTCATTCACATGAATGATGCATAGGGAGGCATGAACATGGCAGAGATGAGAGAGTTACATTTGGAGTTGGGGGAAGGGCTGTGTAAGAAAGACTGGGACCAGAGTCTATTTTTATTTTTTCGGACGAGAGGGGCAGGATTAGTGGCAACATATTTTACAGGCCTTAACAACGAAAAATGCTAAGGACAGCCCTGCCTGAAAGAAAAAGATGAAAATCCTTGGTAGGGGCCTTCTGAAATTTTCTGATCTATTATTTCAAGCAGTGGGGAAAACAGCAAGAAGTTAATGTGACTCAACTGGAAAAAGACGACAGATTAATCTTTACTTGTCAGCGGTGAGGATGAAATGTTACCAGCCAGGAAGGACAGGTACGATGCATAGTGCTTTGGAGAAGTAAGATGTGCAATCAGTCCAGATGCTGCCTCCAAGTGCTAGATAGCAAGTCCCTCTCATGCTGCACACTCGCAAACAGTGAATTGCTACAAAAACATCCGCCCTTCCATCAGTTAACAGCTTGCAGAGTTCATGGAAGAACAGAAGACACACAGAAAAATCATTTCTCCATTACACAGGTATCTCTGAACTCTGACTACACAGAGAGAAAAGCCAGGTTATTTGATGCAGGAGACATTGATTTTTCCTGTTTACAAAAAGAAAAGAAAAAATGTCATCCTTTTAAGAAGCCATTAACCAGGGATACACACTGTGCTGAAGGAAGTTTCACTCATAAAAAATTTACATTGTTATGTAAAGGAGAAGGAAAACTGGTGTTATAGCAGGCCGTTTCTTACTATGAGTAAGTGCATGCAATGTGGTTTGCAAGCTGGCCATGGTAACAGTGGCGGGTAAACACACACTTCGCTGGTGTCAAAACCTCAACCTGCATCACCACAGGAAATGCTGATGCAAAGATTTAGGCAGGAGGGATGACATGTTACCAAAAACAAACAACATGAAAAGACTGCCATCTCTGCTTTGACTAAATCTCTCACATGGCATTCAAATCATATGGTCCCTAGCCAGAAAAGCTAGATTTTTTTTTTTTTTCCAGAAAAAACAACCTTCTGAGCTGCTCCTTCAGGAAGGGAAATGCCCAGACTGTCTATAGAACACAAACAGGGAAAGGGAGGTGGGTCAACTTGATGCCATAATTTACTGTACGCTCTTGAGGATATATCAGTGTCCTCCCAAAGCCCATTAGAGTCAATGGAAATGAAAGGGGGCTGTTGGCCCCTTACTGAAACTTAATGTTTTTTGGGGTTGGCCCTTTCCCAATACCAGAAGAAAGGGGAAGGGCCAAAGAGGAATCAGGATCCTGGGACTGATAGGTCCTCAGGGCCACTAGGGAGAGACCAGTGCTCCAAATCAGCAAGATTGACAGGGCAGGTAGGGCAACAAGGGAGTCCAGAGCCCAAACTCCACGTGAGCTGTGGCTGCCAGAGCAGAACTGGGGAGAGTGCAGCAGCCCAGAGCAGCTAGGAGTCAGAGGTGCGTTGAAGCAATAGTGGTGGGATGAACTCTCCCACTCTCACAGCTGGGTCGTATGCGCTGGTCTAGGGAGAGAGGAAGAGATAGGCCCCTTTCCCAAAGTCCGTTAAGAGAGCATTAAATACCAGCTGTGACCAAAAGCACCCCTATATTCACACCCTACATACCACTGTAATAATCTTTGTACCAAATATGCCTTGTGAGGTATCATCTGGAAACTAAACTTGCTGGTCAGTAATATCATGGTGAAATGAAGTAGCAACATTCTATGTAAAGTTATGAATTCTCCCTGTCTGATATTGTTAGCACATGTGCAAAGCCACACAGCCCTGCCTAGGCAGAAGTTGATAAGTAGGTCTATCCTAAACAAAGGAATGTGTGTTTACCTCAATTTGCATATAAGCAGTAAATAGGGTCCTTGAGACAGCAAGAGGGGAAAATGGCAGGAGACAAGGCAGATCTGCATTTCGGCATACACAGGGGAGAAGAAAGAGCATGGAGCCATCTTCACCACCAGAGTCCTCGTCACCTTCTTTACTGCTTGAATAAACTTTGCGTTGAGGAGAATCCTCAGAAGTATCCACTTCAAAGGGTGACTGGACTATAAAAGCGATGGGCAAAACCACCCCAAGGCATCTCTCCCTAACACTCTCTTTTTCACCTAAGACGACAAAGGAACCAGCCCTTTGACTTTGTGGGGGAATCCTGACCTGAGAATTTGATAAGCAATGTTGCTGGGAACATATGGTAAGGATTTTACCTCAAACCAACTCTAGCTTTAATAACGTTTTAGCTACTGAAAAGCGTTTTATCTTTATTTCTCTTGTAGCCATTTCTGAGTTTAATACCCGATGCCTGTACTCACTTAAAATCTCTCTTTGCAGTTAAATAAACTTGTTTTATTTTTTTAATCAAAATTAATCTAGCGCTGTGTTTAAAGTGAACTGTTTGGGTAACTCCAGTTAAAGAAGCAAACTGTTGAATACCAACTTTTTATGGGTGCAAAGGATCTTAATATATCTCAACTGCCCAGGAGAGGGCTGGACAGTGCAGAACACACGTTGTGCGGAAAAATCAGGATTAGGAGTATGTTGGGGACACCCTTCAAGCAGTAACCAAGGCTGGTGGAACCTAGAGTGTGGCTGGAGTGTTGCTGACAGGCTGCTGGGCTCAGAGCTGCTGGGCCAGGGCTTCAGCTATACTCAAACACTCAGGGTGTGACCTGCTTGCTGGCAGGCTGTTTGTGAGCAGCCCAGGTTGGAAGCTACAACAGCAAAACATTATGAAGCACCCACAGTTATGGGGCAGGTGGTAACACAACCTCTCACTGGCCTGGATTGCACCCCAGAATGTGACACCAGCCCCAGAGGGGGACGTGGCCTGAGAGGAGGGCCAGAACCAAAGAGAATGGGTTCTGTGACTGAGTCCAAACCCATCCTGGGGCAGTGTCACACCAGCAGCCTCACAGAAGCACATCCAGGTCCAGGAAGAAGATACTGGACCCATAAATTTGTTGTAACTGTAAAAGTTTATTGCACTGTGGAGACTGCTGCACTAAACCTCACCCAAACCATTTCCTGACAGTGCTTATGCTATGAAGTGTTGTTTGATCCCCAGAGAAACGGGTTTTGGTCTAAATAACTGTATATGAGTTTAAGTGAATTGCAGTGATCACTGGTTAAAAGAGTCCTCCCTGTGTAATGGGAGTTCTGTTCAACGGGTCCGGAAGGAAAGTCAAGGTGGGCAGGTATCAGGGTGACGTGAATCAGGGCAGGGACTCAGATCCTTTCGTTATTCAGTTCAACCGTGATGCTGTGTATAGAGAAAAATTCCTCTTCTACAGTGGGACAAATCCCCCGCTTACAGAAAGGCTTCCACTGACTTCAGTGGGAGTTGGACTGGGCTCTCTGCCAGAATCCAGAAATGAGGTGTAAGATCTAATATAATTCTGGGGCCCTAAATAAGCATCTGTTTATGCTTCCTTTTTTGAAGGAAGAATAAGTTATTTTCTCTTTCCTAGAGCAGCTTGGTGGGTCTTATATTGCTGAAGGCTGACAGTAGTGATTTTGGGTCATACATGCAACTCAGAAGTTTGGATGCCTATCTGTCCTGTATCTGCAAAAACAACGAGGAGTCCTTGTGGCACCTTAGAGACTAACAAATTTATTTGGGCATAAGCTTTCGTAGGCTAAAACCCACTTCATCAGATGCATGGAGTGAAAAATACAGTAAGCAGTATATATATTACAGCACATGAAAAAAATGGGAGTTGCCTTACCAAGTGGGGGGTCAGTATAACTTTTACTAGAGCAGCTTGGTGGGTCTTATATTGCTCAAGGCTGTGGGTGTAACTGACCCCCCACTTGGTAAGGCGACTCCCATCTTTTCATGTGCTGTAATATATATATACTGCTTACTGTATTTTCCACGCCGTGCATCTGATGAAGTGGGTTTTAGTCCGCGAACGCTTATGCCCAAATACATTTGTTAGTCTCTAAGGTGCCACAAGGACTCCTCGTTGTTTTTGCTGATACAGACTAACACGGCTACCACTCTGAAACACGTCCTGTACCTGAATTTCTTGACTCTGCAAAATTCAGTGTTACCAACTCTCATGATTTTTTTTTTACAAGTCAAGCAACTAAGTGCTGGTCTTGGAGATGGGTAGATGTGGGAAAGGGGGCACAATTAATTAATTAGAATTTGGGGGGGAAGCTGGAAGCTCCACACCATCAGGCAGCCAATGAGAGCTCCTCCAGCACAGGCCAAATTCACCTTATTCTATACATTTGGGAGAGGTGACAATATTAACTCTCTCTCTCTCTCTCTCTCTCTCTCTCACACACACACACACACACACACACACACACACACACACACACTTGGGGTGACAGGAGCAGGTTCAAAAATCAAAAGAGAAACCAAAACCATAGTATAAACTTAAAAAAAAAACCCCACCCTTGTGATTTATGAGCTAATCTCCTGATTTTTGAACTGTAGGGGTTGGAAATACTGAAAATTAGGACCTGATCCCACAAAAAGTTGCATACACAAGTGTATTTAATCTGTTTAGGAATCCCACTGACGTCAGCTGGCCTTTGCATGGTAATAACTATACTCACAAGTGTAACTGTTTGAAGGATCAGATAAGTAGGCTGGAAGGCTCATGAGACAACGTTCTGAAGAAAAATTAAGCCATCTAAACATACATAATCCTATAGTCTTCCACCCACCAGTGCACTAACATACACCACAGGCCACAGCCTCTCCCTCTCCCCAGAGGGATACCAACTTTCCATCATCACCTTTACCAAATTACCTCCTCCCAACACACCAAATATCCACAACCAATAATTTTGGGAGGGCATAATTTGGGAAAGGGGATCTGCTGGAGGGTAGCCTGGTGTGCTGAAAGAGAGTTGCTGGGTTCTAATCCCCGCTCTGCCACTGACCTGCAGTGTAAATCATTTCACCTCTCTGTGCCTCTGGTTTCAGCCTCTTCCTTTGTCTGTCTTGTAAATTGTTCAAGACAGGAATGGTTTCCTAGTACGTGTTTGTACAATGCACAGCACAATGGGTCCCTGGATGTATCTTAGTGACACTGCATTCAAAATAGTAATAATATAGTCCAAACTTCCAAGACTCAACTCCAGCACCAGACAGGAAAAGATACCTAATGACAATATATACATGTTTTCTCTCTACTCTCTCAAGTCCCTAGTAAAATAAAAGAGAAATGGCTGGTTTAAACTAACATACCCTGTTCCACTGACCAACTTTTATTTCCCCTGGCTACCTGCAAACACACGAAAATACCAAACCAGCTTCAAATTCTACATGAAAGACTGCAGTAGGGCCTAGGGGGAAGGGTCATTTCTTCATGCTGAAAACCAAAAATCCAACAGTGCTGAACATTTGTGATGGTAGGCCAGAAAGTAGATAAAAGTCTGCACACTGAGCACTGGATTGAAAGCCAGCTCGGGGAGCATGAGATGCTGGAAGTTGTCAGCTAATATACTCTATAACCACTGACTATTAACATACTATATTAGCACTCTGATGTGTTTGTTGGTTAGCTAATTCACTGTATTACACTATTCCTATGAACTGCTGCTTTCATTTCTACACAAAACAAAAATAAAATGTGTTCCTTTCCCTAAAAGTGATATTCAGGGCTGGGGCGGAAAGAAAACAATGCCTTAGTGAACTGAAACCACTGTAGCTTAAACTTTAAAACAGCCATACAACAAATTTAAGAGCTCTCAAGTCTAAAAGTACCCCTGTGTGCCTCAGAGATGTCTGGGTTTAAGAATGGACATTAAAGCATAAGGAGTTCAGTAGTGCATTGCCTGGCGCACAGAAGATCACTGTGCAAATGCAAATAATCGTAGCCCAAGTCTGACTTGTTCTTTGCGTTCTCTGGATTCGTAACCTTATTTTGGTCAGATGTTCCAATACAATCGAATCTGAGAAACACAGTTGTCATCCCTCAGGTCCTTCATGTGGATGAGAAGGTTTGTTTTCACATTTCACACAAAAAATCAAAGTTCTCCAAAGGATTTAAAAACTATTAAAATCAAAGCGAGTTCATGTTGCCGGAAGGTGCAATAGGAGTATGAAGTATTATATTGTTATAGGAGCATACGGTACACTGCAGCCTCTAACAGCAGTGCAGAACTAAGTCTCATGCAGCTTTGTATATGCTCCGCATCCACCATAACAAGTGGATAAATCACCTCTTAAGCCAACTCCTTAACGTTACATGTTAAACAGAAACGTGTGGAGAGTAAATCAAGCAGTGCCCTTTAGTTTCTCTATAGCATCCACCCAGACATTGTGACAACAGGCCCTCAGTAGTGCCATATGGCATCTCCCCACTATGCTCCACAGAACAGGTGATAGCGCCATAGCTGGCAATGAAACTGTGACGAAAGTAGCTAAGGACACCCCAAAGGGTAGAAGATGACAGCAGGAATAGAATTTCACTGTTTATACTGAAGCCTATTTTATCTATTTCAGTACTGGATGTTTATACCCCTACCACCTATATTATATTGCGAGTGGAAAGCTACATGAGCAAAACTCTTGTAATTCTCATAAACAGCATCTATGCCCCTGCAGCTGTAGAAATTATAACCCTGGACATTATCCTATTACAATTGCATTCTGATCTTTCAGTTCTCTCTACTATTTCATGGCAACTCTGGGGATGAACTAATCACTGTTCTCACAAAGCATTTCAGATAGTTTGAAGATGCATAATTCATACAAATTTTATTAGTGTGACTGCTTCCTAAAATCTTGCCATCAAAAAAAAGAACAGGATAAGGTTGTGACAACTTAATACACAGAACATGTAATGGAGTACTAAAATACCATCAAATATTTATGCCATAACAAGAAATGACATAAAAAGTGGATAGAGTGGACTCCCTTTTGAAATGTACATTTAAACTCAGGGTGAGAGGGATAAGAAGATGACCAGAAACGTATGGGAAAGTGGGAAGAAGAGGAGGTGATTGGACATAGTGCAAAAAGAGGGTGGAGGTAAAGTAGAGGACAAGAGTACATTTTACCAAGATTGGTGGAGTAGGTTCTTTTCTCAAAAGCTGTTATATGAAGTAATGTATTACCTAATTAAGATTGTAATTCCATCTCAGGGTTTGGGTGACAATGAAAAGGGGTGATGGTGGGGGAGAGAGATTACTTGATCTTAGTTCTGGTGGCTTATGACATTGAGAGAAACCTTCCAAGGGACTGCAGCTGAATTACCTACACTTAGAAATATGTTATTTTTGACTGAGCTCTCCCATCTGCAGTGGTCAAGTCTGTGGCATCCGTGCTGTCAGACTTGCAAATGAACAGCAGTCTTGAAGCAGCGGCACGTGAGCTAATTTTCAGTGGCACTCACACTGCTTGGGTCCTGGCCACCGGTCCGGGGGGCTCTGCATTTTAATTTAATTTTAAATGAAGCTTCTTAAACATTTTAAAAACCTTATTTACTTTACATACAACAATAATTTAGTTATATATTATAGACTTATAGAAAGAGACCTTCTAAAAACGTTAAAATGTATTACTGGCACGCAAAACCTTAAATTAGAGTGAATAAATGAAGACTCGGCACACCACTTCTGAAAGGTTGCCGACCCCTAACCTAGACACAGGGGCCAGATCCTCTGCTGACGTAAATCAGCCTAGCTCCACTGAAATCAACAGAGCTATCCCAATTTACATCAGATGAGGATCTGGCCCAAGGTCTAGCACTATTCTAGATATACACAAACCCTTTCTAAATCTTGCTACTTTTGGATGATATTATCCCAAGGACAGCTATCATGTAACTCAGGGATGTCCTATGGAGAAACACAATAGCAACAGGAATGAGCCCAAAGAACTCAATAGAAATTTTGCCACTAACTTCGACGGGAGCAAGATCAGGACTTCCATAAAACTTTCAGGACTCCAAATTATATACTCTCTACAAGGTTTACAGCACATAATCTCTCACCTCAACTCACCTAGGACTCTCTCTCCCCTGCACATGCATAAAAACATACGAAGAACAGAACTCAGGAAGGAAACGGTTTGGACATGCACCATGCTACTGTCTTGCCTTAATATGGCTTTGAAGCTGGTCGCTAGAGCTGAGCAAAGAATGGAAAATCCGTTTCATAAATTATTTCAAGATTTTGAAGTTTGGCTTTACTCTGAATTGGAACAAAATTCCAGAATTCTCCATAAAAGAAAATTTTGAAAAAACTGTTTCAGGTCGATTAAAATATTTCAACTTTTTCCAAACAAACTATTTCAAATGGATTGACAGGGATGTTTCAACATTTTTGGGACTTTTCCTACCAGTTTTTCTCCAAAACCAAATTTTAGTGAAACTGACATAATTTTAGAGACTAACAAATTTATTTGAGCATAAGCTTTCGTGGGCTACAGCCCACTTCATCGGATGCATAGAATGGAACATATAGTAAGGAGATATATATACACATACAGAGAACATGAAAAGGTGGGAGTTTTCATGTTCTCTGTATGTGTTTATATATCTCCTTACTATATGTTC
>NW_020698066.1:6215558-6216662 GCF_002925995.2 Terrapene triunguis | reverse complement strand
TATATATCTCCTTACTATATGTTCCATTCTATGCATCCGATGAAATGGGCTGTAGCCCACGAAAGCTTATGCTCTAATAAATTTGTTAGTCTCTAAGGTGCCACAAGTACTCCTGTTCTTTTTGCGGATACAGACTAACACGGCTGGTACTCTGAAACCTGACATAATTTTACAACTCATTTCAATTTCTGACCGCACTACATTCTCTGATAGAAAACAGTTCCCTCAAATATATTCCCACCAGCTCTACTGGCCACTCATAATGCACAAAGTAAAAATCATGGATGAAAGGAGTAGCAAGAAGGGTGTGCAAATAAGTAGATAAGGGAGAGAGGCAAGGCCAACTGCTGAACTGAACGAATGGCTCAGCACAGATTTCCAGCTTCCCTCTAGCTCTTTAGGCTGTTTTTCCCCATGTAAGTTATGACAGATTGCATCGCTGACTGAATCACTGGCAGGACATGCTGAGGATGGCAGAGGCAAAGTGATAGGGAATGATGCCCTAGAGGACAAAACCAAACTCCAGTGACTTCTGCAAGGCAGGGCTTTGGGAGTGAGTCATCCCAGTTAGGAATGCCATTTCCCCTCAGACCAACCTTGGCAGCCAACACCAGAATCATCTAGCAGCATTGAGAAAACATACCAAGGCTTTGTGTGAAATATCTGATAAGAGCTGAAGGAGTGTTGAGTGCGATGGATGAAAAACATGAGGAAAGCGGAAACCATGACTGATAAACTGGCTGAGAGGAGAGCTGGCACGATAGGAAAGCAGCTGTGGATGGTGGCAGGCACTTTTCAGACAGTGGACACAAACCTAGCATCTTAGATCAGAGTAATGAAAGTAAATACATTATTAACACCCCATCTGGAGCTCCTCAAGAACGACAAGTTCAAAAAAATCGAGGGCCATGAATTCAGCCACTCCTTTGAGCCCTACAGCTGCAAGGCCCAAGCTTAAGTATCTAACTTTCTCTTACCATCACAACTGTCCCCAGAACTGCTCTACCATGTCAGTCTGGAGGTCGGGGCAGTAAGGAAAAAGAATTAGTCCCAAACTGGTGTGTGTGTGTGTGTGTGTGTGTGTGTGTGTGTGTGTGTGTGTGT
>NW_020698066.1:6192700-6215548 GCF_002925995.2 Terrapene triunguis | reverse complement strand
TGTGTGTGTGTGTGTGTGTGTGTGTGTGTGTGTGTGTGTGTGTGTGTATTTACAGATGGAATAGGGGAAACGCAGACAAAAATTTTGTTTTAAACAGGAGAAGGGGGAATCTATGATGTGATTCAGCCGGGCCCATGGTAAGGTGGAAAGACTGAGATACCCTAGAAGGCTCAAGTTATTCTCCTTCCAAAGGTCTCATTTGCCACAAAGAAGCTCATACTGCACATCACAATGGAACATGAGCAGCAAACATCACATTACCATTTCAACCAGCACTTGGTGAAATTCCCCAGCAGGTGGTGGCTGCAGGTTAGGCAGGACTGTGTGAACCAACCTGTCCTGGAGAAGAGATCTACAAGAAATGACCTATGTGTAATGCTGTGGATACTGAGAGGAGCAGATGGTAATGATCTCTATACCTTCTGTGAAGAGTGATTCCAGCTGCTGTAAGATTAGATATAAGATCAGACCCACTGAGCTAAAAACAGAGGCCAACATTTTCAAAAGTGACCAGTGATTTGGGGCCCTCAACTTGAGATACATTAAGGGGGCCTGATTTTCAAAATGTCACTTTTGAAAATGCTGGCTAGAGGCCTCAGTAAAGGGAAACTTAAGCTGCAGCACATCTTGAAGTCAAGACATTTTTAGAAAGGTTTACATTAAAAACATATAGGACCATATTGTGCCTGTGCAGCCCGTACACACGTGTGCGCACACACAGCCCTCTCTCTGGATTTAGGTGGAAGCTGCATGTGCCCACACAAGGACAAAACTTGACCCATACACTGGAATGTTTACATTCATACAGATAATAACCACTGTCTCTTATGTTGGAGAAGTTACCACCACTTGACAGTAATTTGAAATGTTTCACACCAGCAGGCAATAGTTTTCCATAACAAACCTCAACTCCGGTTTATAGATCAGACTCTCTATACTTCTACTGGCAGAGAGGAGTCACAATTTACACACCTATTTAAAACCACATGCTCTTTCTTGGGGGAGAAAGGACCAGAGAAAAGCAGCCATAATTTGCTGCCAGGGAGCTGCAAAGGCTGCCCGAGAGATGCTCTGAATCTGGGTGTCCTCCATGTGTTGCTTACAGGCCCCTGAGCAAGGGTTACAGGCACTAGGGAAGACTGAGGCTGGACTGACATACCTTTGCTGAAACATTTCCCACTGTTCTGATCTCATCAAAAAACTTATTCAGCCTTCTTCGAAGAATTGTGTGATTCCACCCCACGAGAGAGGTGACAGCTTGAGGCCTGAGACCTGAGAGGGTACACTTGAACAGACCAGGAGGGGTCAGATAGGGCTACCATATGTCCGGATTTCCCCGGACATGTCCGGCTTTTCGGTCTATAAATAGCCATCCGGGGGGGGAATTTTTAAAAAACTAAAAATGTCCGGGATTTCCCCCCGGTCGGCTATTTATAGACAGAAAAGCGGCGGCCAAGCGCTGCTGGGCACCCAAAGCCCCTTCCCGGCTCCCCCCATCCCCTGCAGCCTTACAACGCTGTCCGGCCCCGAAGCTGTCTTCCCCCTCCTCCCCTCCCCTGAACGCTCCGCCCCCCTGCTCCTCCCCCTCCCCTGCTTCCCGCGAATCAGATCTTCGCGGGAAGTCTGAAAAGAAGCAGGGGCAAGCGGGAGGCAGCAGCAGCTAAGCTGGGGTGGGGTTGACGCGAGGAGGAGAGCTCCGGGGAGGCGCGGCCCTGGCCGAGCGGCGCCCGGCGGCCCCAGCGGCTCCGGCCCAGCTCAGGCCCCAGCGGCTCTGGCCCCAGGGTGGCGACCCCGGTTCCGGCCGAGCACCCCCGGCCCGGCTCGGGCCCCAGCAGCGCCGGCCCTGGTTCCGGCCGAGCACCTCCGGCCCGGCCCCAAGCCCCGTAACCCCAGCCGAAGTGCAGCCCGATTCCTAGGCTCTTTAAAGCCGGCCCTGGTCAGGGGACAGGGAGGGGGGTTGGATGGGTCGGGAGTTTGGGGGGGGGGGCTGTCAGGGGGGCAGGGGTGTGGAGAGGGGTTGGGACAGTCAGGGACAGGGAGCAGGGGGGGGTTAGATGGGTCTGGGGTTCTGGGGGGGGGCAGGGGTGTGGAGAGGGGTCGAGGCAGGCAGGTAACAGAGGGGGTTGGATGGGTCAGGAGTTCTGGGGGTCCTGTCAGGGGGTGGGGAGCAGTTGGATAGGGCATGGGAGTCCTCGGGGGTCTGTCTGGGGGCAGGGGTGTGAATATGGGGTGGGGGTGTGGATAAGGGTCGAGGCAGTCAGGGGACAGGTAGGGTCGTAGGGGGTTCTCAGGAGGGGCCAGTCAAGAAGCAGGGCAGCTTAGATAGGTGGTGGGGTCCTACGGGGCAGTTAGTGGCAGGGGTCCCAGGAGGGGGCAGTCAGGGGACAAGGAGTGGGGGAGGGGGTTGGGGGTTCTGAGGGGGGCAATCAAGAAGTGGGAAGGAGTGGATGGGGCAGGGCAGGGGCAGGGCTAGAGCGGGGCTCCTCCCCCCCAGTGTCCTCTTTTTTGCTTGTGGAAATATGGTAACCCTAGGTCAGAGGATCAGTTAGCCCAGTAACTGTGACAGTTCAATCCACCTCCCATTGAAGTCAAAGACTCCCAGTGAATTCCATGGGGGGCTTAGAGATGGACTCACACTGCAAAGTTCATATCTGGACTTTCCCAAAGTTCAGAGGAGTTCATATCTACCACTTCTGTGAGTCAATTTCCCTTTGATTTATGCAGTACAAGTGTGAGTGTGTATATTATGCAGCCACTCGAGTTCAATTTTGTTTTTTTAATTGGTGTGGCTATTTTTAGGCTATGCAGACGTAGAAATTTAAGATCCATTGTTTTGTTTTTGGAGTGACCCGATACAAACACCTTCAGTTTAAACAACAAAAAGAAAAGAAAATAGAATTTGAACCTCCTTTTGACAAAACGAAATGTAAATGAGTCAGGCCACAATGGGGACTAATATTTTGTTTCAAAAGAAAATTGTAATACTGTGTTTTAAAGGTGGCTATTGCTTGTGTATTGTAACTTCCATATAGACACACATGATTTCATAAAGATTTTTACTACCAACTGCACACTGAGGAAACTATCTAAATACATATTTACACTGTGAACTGATGATTCTGTTTAGTCCCTGAACTCGTATTTGGTTAAATAAACTTCCTCTTCTCTAAAGGTTCTTTGGACTGAAGCAGCCAAAAATAAAATAATTTTGTGTTGCCGATGGCAGAGAGATCCCTTTGAAACATACTGAAAATAGGTTAGAGTTGTCTTTCAGTACAACAGACGAATATTTCACCTCCCTGTTTATAGTTCTAATCCCACCACAGGATTCCAACCAACAGGTGTTCCACCTTACGCCTTCCCACAGCATCAAATCAGCCCACACAATTCAAAGTCTCAGTTCTTGCTCTCAACAAACCACAGTGTGAACTAGCATATTTTTGAGGGTTGCGGGGGGGAGAGGGGAGGGGAAGCACAAGGATTTTTTTAAAAATTATTTGTACTATTTGACAGTACCAGTATATCAGTTTGGATTGATTAGGATACTGGTATTTCCGTTTGGATTGATTAGGATACTGATACCATGTGTAGAGGTATGGGATAAGTGCACTATTAACCACTGGAATAGCAAAAAATAAATAAATGTATTTAGCCAAAATCATCCTACAGTCACTGTTAAAACCACGGGTATGCCTGATACACTTTTCTTTAGATGTCTTGGGCTGGCAAATATAAAGATTTTAAAGGTTACTTAGATGCTATTTCAGCATTTTTCTGTGCTTCCACAGTGCATATTTTCATACCTATGTTATAGCCTTAAGACAATGTTACTGCAGAAAAAAATATGCAGAAGCTTTTCTGTTCAAAATACTAAGAGTTTTAAGCCAAACGGTGTGTCTCTCTCTCTCTCTCTCTCTCTCTCTCTCTTAAGGTTCTCTGCCTTGCATGAATTCACACTCTGTTCTACACTTTTGTTTCACTCAGGAGAAGATGAAAATAAAGTACAACTATTTTGTAAGCTCTGTACTGTACTGATATCCATTCTGCAGAATTTATTAACAGCAAACCTCAGTATTGTACAGCTGATCTTTTAGTACTGGTATAAACACCCTTTAATTCAGTGGTGTTACAATAGGGATGCATTTGGCCCTATTTGTTTTTAAATAAAGGAAACCAGATAAGTTGTTCTAAGTCAGCAGTTACTGCATATACCACAGCAAGCCACTTCAAGTTCAGCAGAAACTCACTAATCCCTCCATGAACCAACGCTTGCAGAGGTCATTGACCGGCAATTACTGTGGGTAATGCTGGAACAGACCCAACAAGGGAAGGAGAGAGATTGCGTCTGTGTATTCTGCAACCGCAGGCATGTGATGTATAGACAAGCCAGAAGGAAAAGGAAAAGTAAACTGTAAACACCTCAGAGTCAGCAGCATCGCAATAAATATATTAAAACAATAATCAACTAAATTGTAGCTTGAATACACTCAAGGCTTGGGGTTCTTTTGGTAACCATGGGAGGGATTAGTATTATTTTTGTGTAAGTCTGCAATTAGGTAGCAAAGAAGCAAGGGATTTATAAAAGCACAAACTTGCTACCACCTACCACATCACACAGCAAAACCCTCATTTATCAACTAGTGATTCATTAACCCATTAAATTAATGTGTTGACTCTTTGGATTGTATTTCATTTTATGTTTTACAATGGGAAATCCATTTTGTTAGATGATTTTTTGTCTATTGTTCAGTTCCACCTAGTTAAATTAAAACTAGGGCTGTCAATTAATTGTAGTTAACTCACGTGATTAACTCAAAAAAATTAATCGAGATAAAAAAATTAATCACGATTAATCACACTGTTAAATAGAATACCAGTTGAAATTTAAATATTTTCAGATATTTTTCTACATTTTCAATATTGATTTTAATTACAACACATAATACAAAGTGTACAGTGTTCACTTTATATTATTTTTATTACAAAAATTTGCACTGCAAAAATAATAAACAAAAGAAATAGTATTTTTCAATTCACTTCATATAAGCACTGAAGTGCAATCTCTTTATCATGAAAGTGTAACTTACAAATGCAGATTTTTTTTTTGGTTACATAACTGCACTCAAAAATAAAACAGTGTAAAACTTTAGAGCCTACAAGTCCACTCAGTCCTACTTCTAATTCTGCCAAGCGCTAAGATAAACAAGTTTGTTTACATTAATGGGAGATACTGCTGCCTGCTTCTTATTTACAATGTCACCTGAAAGTGAGAACAGGCGGTCGCATGGCACTTTTGTAGCCGGTGTTGCAAGGTATTTACATGCCAGATATGCTAACCATTCGTATGCCCCTTCATGCTTCGCCCACCATTCCAGAGGACGTTTCCATGCTGATGATGCTTGTTAAAAAAATAATGCGTCAATTAAATTTGTGACTATACTCCTTAGGGGAGAATTGTATGTCTCCTGCTCTGTTTTACCCGCATTCTGCATATATTTCATGTTATAGCAGTCATGGATGATGACCCAGCACATGTTTGCTTTAAGAACACTTTCACAGCAGATTCGACAAAACACAAAAAAGGTACCGATGTGAAATTTCTAAAAATAGCTACAGCACTAGACCCAAGGTTTAAGAATCTGAAGTGCAGTTCAAAATCTGAGAGGGATGAGGTGTGGAACATGCTTTTAGAAGTCTTAAAAGAGCAACACTCTGATGTGGAAACTACAGAACTCAAACCACCAAAAAAGAAAATTAATCTTCTGCTGGTGGCATCCGACTCAGATGATGAAAATGAACATGCGTCAGTCTGCACTGCTTTGGACCATTATCAAGCAGAACCCATCTTAAGCATAGAAGCATGTCCTCTGGAATGGTGGTTGAAGCATGAATATCTTGCAACGCCAGCAACAGCAGTACCATGCAAATGCTTGTTCTCACTTTCAGGTGACATTGTAAACAAGAAGCAGGCAGCATTATCTCCTGCAAATTGTAACCAACTTTGTTTGCCTGAGCGATTGGCTGACCAAGAAGTAGGACTGAGTGGACTTGTAGGCGCTAAAGTTTTACATTGTTTTATTTTTAATGCATTTTTTGTACATAATTCTACATTTGTAAGTTCAACTTTCATGATAAAGAGATTTCACTACAGTACTTGTATGAGGTGAATTGAAAAAATGCAATTTTTTTGGTTTTTTACAGTGCAAATATTTGTAATAAAAAATAAATATAAAGTGAGCACTGTACACTTTGTATTCTGTGCTGTAATTGAAATTAATATATTTGAAAATGTAGTAAACATCCAAAAATATTTAAAATAAATGGTATTCTATTGTTGTTTAAAAAAATTAATCTGGATTAATCACGCTGTTAATCGCTTGACAGCCCTAATTAAAACAAATCAAATAAAACAAAGCCAACATTCAGATGAGAGTTGGCAGTTCCTGCAGAATAGAGCATTTCCTTTACCTACCTCCCTTCACAAGAAACTCCAACCACAACCTGTTCATGGAAAGTTGTTAGACAAATATCGTGGCTGGATTTGAAAAGGAGCTAGATAACTATCTAACTGACAACCAAAATGTGTGCACAAGGAAAAGAAGATCTCATGGCCTGTCATTCCCATCTCTATTCCTTCTCCCCATCTTTATACTCATGAGCCTAAACCACTATCTCCTCCACTGGCAGCTTTGTCTTGAAGACCTTCCCTTAGCAACAGCAGGAAGAAAATGTCATTGAACTTCTTTTCGAGTGATGAAATCACCACCCAAAAGAGAGACATGGCAGAATGCACAGCAATGGAATCACTGTCACACACAGAGTAAGGACAGGCAACCCGGGCAGTTTGACCATGAAAAAGTAGGGGTTTTAAACCGGAAAAAAATATCAGAAATTTCCAGAGCAAAAATCTCCAAATAGTAGGTCAAATCAGGTGGGAATACTGGGATTATTGCACTTGAGATTGATGTTTGATCTTAAATGAGAAATTGTTGCATTTCTAATGTTAATTAACTATAACATTCCATTAATATTGTTTTCAATATAAGGCAGTACGTTTACGAATGGTAATCGTTAGTTCTGTTTTTTTTCTGAGAATATAATTAAGACTTTCTGGGCAGTTTCATGTCTATGGATCGCCACAGAGGCACATTAAGGATGCAAACATTTTCCAGGCAATATTCTTTTCTTACTACAGGGTCCCACTGCCTTCAGTGGAAGTGCTTATGTGCATAAAGTTAATCACATGCACAAGTGTCATCAGGATTAGGGCCCATGGACTGAGAACAACAATCCAACAATGGACCCTGACTGGGACTTTAAAACAAACAAACAAAAAACAAACCCCAAACCTCCCAGCTTTAAGAATATAAATGTGATCCCTGAAAGCTAACTTTTGGTTGTTGTTGATTGTACAAATATTTTAAACTGCTTAGTTAGAAAATAAACAACTTTAAAGTTAAATGGACACATTCTATGTGCTACAGAATGAAACAAAACATTAAAGCAGATTCTAAACAGAAATCATATTTTCCACCACAACTGTGTGTTCAATTTACAGTCGTCATGCTGCTAACTCCACGCCCAAAGTGTTCTCAAGACGTTACATGGTGTTCCATAACTCACTGTTCATCTCCAAAGCCTGAGACTGAAGCGAAGGTGGGGAAAGTCAAGAATTAACTTGAGTAACATTATGGCTCTGATCCTGAAAACACAATCACATATGCTTAATTTTACTCATGAGAAACTCAATGAGTTCTATGGGTCACCCTGCATGCCTAAAGTTGGCAATAGCTAACCTCCAAAATACATAAGTCTTCAAATGAAGAACCTACTACGAGTCCTACCTTTGCCACCCTCATAATACACTATAAAATTAGTCTCAAACACTAAAAATTATCATAGTGTTTACTGTAGCATATTATAACAAGGGTACTATGTCTCCCTGGGTGAGCTAACACAGGCATTGCAATGGAAAACCTGGATAGGATAAAAACAGTGCAATTAAAAATGTATACACACATTTCACTCTTGTCATAGATCTTTCCAATTCACTCTGGCCATCTGGCCAAATCTTGCCGTCTTTATTCAGGCAGGAAGGGCTAGTTCCACTGACTTCAACAGGAATTATGACTAAATAAGGATTGGAGGATTTGGGCCATAATGACAAAGACATGCTAGTAGCAAGCGGAATCTAAATCCAAACAATGAGAGAAGGGGGAAGCCACATATGTAAAAATATTCTCTTAAATGTCCCATTTTTTTCTTGACCAAAGAGTAGATGGTAACTTCATATCAGGTTGGAACTCAACTGGAAAGAGGATATTCTGCTCTATCCCAGACTAATTGATTTTAGACACAGCCTCATATAACTCTAGATATTTAACTCCCATGTCATTAATACCTGGCCTTTTCTTATAGCAAGCTCCCTCCCCTCTCTTCCTGGGCAAAAGGCTTTTGCTTTTGGAAGACTTCTAATTGCTCTTGTTAAACCAAAAGTGTAAACTATTCATTCCTATAGCTGTCCTATTATCTTCCAAAGCTTCAAAAAGTGCCCTGGAGCACTGGGAATTCTTCTTACAGGAAACCATCTGCACAAATAGACCCAGTATACTCTTTGATATAGTCTTGTGGCCCTAAGGTTCATGAGAGGCAAAGATTATAGTCTCTTGGAATCTGTTCACCTTCCAGAGGCATGCCTTGTGAAACATCAGGGAGTAATTTGCTGATCAAAGAGTGTAGTTTTACGGCAAGTCGGTTATAAATTTGCTACATGTCCATTGCTGGAATCTGCTAGGCTTTGCAGAAATCACTCATCTCTAGTTTACCAAGATGCATACAGTATATAAAGCCAGTGAATCCAATTACATGAAAAAATGCATCTATTAATAACCTGGAGAGAGTGAAACTGACTAGATTCTATGTTGTCAAATGCACAAAGTACAGAAGCTGGAAAAATAAAGAAGTATTTTTCTCTCTAATCTTTTTCAGCTCTAGAAGATACCATCAGAGATACTTCGTTTTGCAGTTCTCAAACTGTGGATTTGTGTCTCCAAAAGTGAAACTATTTGAGCAGCAGATTCCAGAAGTCTTGAGGTCTTTCTGAGTGTAGCCTTCATTGATTTGAGATCTACCATACCATTCTCTCACTAGAAGGGAAAACCTATAATGGCAGCAGACCATAAGAGAGACCCAGTTTGGGAATAAGAACCATTCAAGAAATATATGTTGGCTGATAATGTTTTAAAGAAAGTCAAACCAGTGAACTGGTGGAAGTCACTTAAGCACTTGGATTTAGAAACTGTTGAAGTGATAATCTCACTTTTAACAGCACTAACTTATTCTGCTTGTGTAGAAAGAATATTTTCTGCCTTTGGACTAATTCATTCCAAATTGAGAAATCATTTGGGACCTGAAAAAGCAGGAAAGCTTGTTTTTCTTTTCCAGATTACGAACAAACAGGAAAATGAAGGTGAAGATGACTGGGTTAGCTGCAGAAGCCAATATTTTGAGTTTCTCATGTTGACCTGGCTGACATAGTCGATTTTAATTATTGTGGGGTTTTTTTTTTAAATATTTCATTTAACTATTTTAGTTAAAAACAATTTTAACAAAAACAAACCTGGTTTTAAAAAACTTGAATGTTGCACTAAATTCAAAAATTCATATGCTTGTTTTGTTAAAATATTATGTTTGCTGTTGAAGAAAATAATCCAGAATACATAAAGTTGTTGTTTTAATTAAATACAACAATTTAAATGTCTGTCTGGTGATGTTCTCTTCCTAATACAGCATGGCAAGAAAATTGTCCAGATATTAATGATTAACCTGTTGAATTGGAGATATTTATGAAGTCATTGGTAGGTGAACTATCTGTTTCAATTTCCTTGGGTAAATGAAATAACCAAACAATCATTCATTTTTTGATATAGCTGTAAAACCAATCTGAAAAGTTTTCAAAATAAATCAGCTTAAAAATGTATAGTGTGTACCTTCTAAAAATGAAACCTACATCTCTGAGTTGTGAAGAATATGTATTAAGGTTATTGTGACGGGTTGGATCACAGAAACCCCCTTGGGAGCTGCCACCTGATGTGCCAAGACTACCCCTGCTTCTGTTTTCCCTGCCAGCTCAGGACCCCAGCACCCTGTCTTGCTGAGCGAGACACTCCAGTCTGGCTCCAACACAGACCCAGGGTCTGAATCACTTGTCCCAAAGCTGCAAGTTTACCCAAAAACAGCTCACAGGAGTGTGCTTGTCTTTAGCACTCAGATGCCCAACTCCCAATGGGGTCTAAACCCAGATAAATCCGTTTTACCCTGCATAAAGCTTATGCAGGGCAAACTCATAAGTTGTTCGCCCTCTGTAACACAGATAGAGAGATATGCACAGCTGTTTGCTCCCCCAGGTATTAATACATACTCTGAGTAAATTATTAAATAAAAAGTGATTTTATTAAATACAGACAGTAGGATTTAAGTGGTTCCAAGTAGTAACAGACAGAACAAAGTAACAAGCAAAATAAAATAAAATGCGCAAATCTATGCCTAATCAAACTAAATACAGATAATCTCACCCTCAGAGATGCTTCAGTAAGTTTTTCTCAGACTGGACACCTTCCAGGCCTGGGCACGATTCTTTCCCCTGGTACAGCTCTTGTTCCAGCTTAGGTGTTAGCTAGGGGCTTCTCCATGATGGCTCCTCTCTCTCTCTGTTCTCTTCCACCCCTTTATATATCTTTTGCATAAGGCGGGAACTCTTTGTCCCTCTGGGTTTTCACCCCCCCTCACTGGAAAAGCACCAGGTTAAAGATTTTTACCTTTTTCTTTAATTAAAAGCCTTCTTTTTTAAGAACCAGATTGATTTCTCCTTGTTTTAAGATCCAAGGGGGTTTGGATCTGTATTCACCAGGAGTTGGTGAAAGGAGGGTGGGAGGAAGGAGGAGGGATGGTTAATTTCTCCTTGTTTTAAGATCCAAGGGGGTTTGGATCTGTGTTCACCAGGGAATTGGTGAAAGGTTTCTCAAGGCTTCCCAGGGAGGGAATTCTTGTGATGGTGGCAGCGGACCAAAGCTAAGCTGGTAGATAAGCTTAGAAGTTTTTATGCAGGCCCCTACATTTGTACCCTAAGGTTCAAAGTGGGGATACAGCCTTGACATGGTTAAAAGGTTAAAGATGGATTCCAGTTCAGGTGACATGATCACATGTCACTGCAAGACTTCATTACTCACTTGCCAGCACACACATATACAGGAAGACTCACAGGTAAACACAGTCATCTGCAGACAATGGTCCTTGTTAATGGGAGTCATCAAGATTCCAAACCATCATTAATGGCCCACACTTTACATAATTACAATAGGCCCTCAGAGTTATGTTTTATATTTCTAGTTTTAGATACAAGAGTGGTACATTTCTACAACTAGGATGATCACACTCAGTAGATTATGAGCTTTGTAATGATACCTTACAAGAGACCTTTTGCATGGAGCATATCCCAATTACCTTACATTCACTTATGTTTTTATAAAACCATATAGACTGCACAACGTCACAGTTATAACAACCAACAAGAATGCACTAATATGTAGAAATCCATGATTAAATCGAGCCTTTCTAACTAGTGATTTAAATCAAGATTTAAATCCATTTGTTTTAATCAAATCCACCCTGATCCAGAGTGCATTTACATCAACTATGCAAACTTCTATTTGCCTGGGATCAGTAAAATGACACTTGTTATTTTCCCCTCATCATATTAAAAATGCTCCTTTTTACCTAGGAGTTATTGTGCCTCCGCTGTTAAATTTCCATGGCAATCTTGCAAAGCTAATTCACAGTTCATGAAAAATAATTCATTTATAAATTGAATGTAGAAGAGCCACAGTAACAAAAACACTAACCCAGGAACCTATCCTTGAAACAAAGCCCATTGCCAACTCTGTCCACATATCTATTCAGGGGATACCATCATAGGACCTAATCACATCAGCCACACTATCAGAGGCTCGCTCACCTGCACATCTACCAATATGATATATGCCATCATGTGCCAGCAATGTCCCTCTGCCATGTACATTGGCCAAACTGGACAGACTCTATGTAAAAAAATAAATGGACACAAATCAGACGTCAAGAATTATAACATTCAAAAACCAGTTGAAGAACACTTCAATCTCCCTGGCCACTCGATTACAGACCTAAAAGTCGCAATATTACAACAACAAAAACTTCAAAAACAGTCTCCAACGAGAGACTGCGGAATTGGAATTAATTTGCAAACTGGACACCATTAAATTAGGCTTGAATAAAGACTGGGAGTGGATGGACCATTACACAAAGTAAAACTATTTCCCCATGCTTATTTTCCCCCCCCCTACAGTTCCTCATATCTCCTTGTCAATTGCTGGAAATGGGCCATTTTCATTACCACTACAAACAGTTCTTTTTCTCTCCTGCTGATAAAAGCTCATCTTAACTGATCACTCTCCTTATAGTGTGCATGGTAACAAGCATTGTTTCATGTTCTCTGTGTGTATATATCTTCCTACTGTATTTTCCACTACATGCATCCGATGAAGTGGGCTGTAGCCCACGAAAACTTATGCTCAAATCATTTGTTAGTCTCTAAGATGCCACAAGTACTCCTGTTCTTTTTGCGGATACAGACTAACATGGCTGCTACTCTGAAACCAGTAAAAACAACGCTTTTCTTTCTTAAATTGGTCTTGAAGCTTAGGAAGGCAGGACTTGCTAAAATATTACAAGAGGAATCCCATTTTATTCTTTCACACCTTACACTTCATTATTTTGGTCAAATTATTTGGGCCATGCTTCTTTCCTGCTCTTTTATTGCAATGTAGTTATTCTTGGCTGTGATCCACCATATTCTTAGCATGAAGAAGAAAAATAGAAAGGTAAAGACACACCTTGTTACTCAGCCGGGTCAACAACTGTTTTAGCAACAAAACAAAAATAACCAACACAAGCACATGGTGTTTGATGGGGCTTTGAAAGATACCTGTTTGCTAACCAGCTAGTTCCTGTTATTACTACTATCAGAAAACTTACAAAGGACTTAAGAAAAATTTATTTGAACCCTTCAGGCGCATGAACTCCCCTCTCATCTTTCCATCTTTTTGGGGGGATGAGGGAGAATGGAAAGGGAATGCAAACTGTCAGGCTTTTCCTTCAACCTCCTCCCACAGCTCTCCCTGCAAAAGAATTCAAAGAGTAATAAAACAATTGTCTCTCATATAATTACACTGCCTCCCATACCTGTTAGACAAGGTGTGTGTGGGAAAAAAAAAAAAAAAAAAACAATGAAGAGAACAGCCCCCCCCACCCCAAAAAAAATTGTTCCCAGCTTTTCACATACAGTAAAACCATGTTACAAGTTGTTCCACCAGGAAGACGGATTAAGAGTCTGGGAGAGCTGCATGTTTGTTTTCTAAAAAAGAAAGAAGTGACAAACTCTGGTGCTTCTGAAGTCTGGTCTAACTGAAGAGATTCCGTAGTTGTACACATTTCTGTGATTATACAACTTGAGATAATGTTGGTTATATATTATAGGACTAATAAGAGCTGACAGTTCCAAAAGATTGATTAAAGTGAGGGATCAAAGCAGACGATCAAACATAGTAATCTGAGATCCAAGTAGACTTCTTCCATCTGAATCAGACATATGCTCCATGGGATTTGAGCCTCAGTCTTGGCACTTTTTTCCTGTTTTTGAGAGTACAAGATTTGGCTTTCAAACCCTGTGTCATCTTAAATTTGCCTAATTACAAAGTATAGCCAAAAAAAAGGCCCTTTCAGGGTCACTACTCAGTATTTTGAAGCACAAATGTTCACTTGGAACATTTAGTTTAAAAGACGCTGTTTCCTAAACTAAAAGATTACCAGTGAACCCTCAAGTGAGTGGTTAAATGAGAGGATGCAGTACCAATATATTCTCTGTATCAACACAAATTATACACGCACATACTTAAATCACACTTCTTGATGCAACTGCAAATTGTACACTCTTTGCACATAATAAAGGGGTTGAAAAAGTGGTATGCACCAAGGAGCAAATCTAGGGTTACCATTCGTCCGGATTCTGCCGGACATGTCCGGCTTTTTTGAGTTAAAAATAGCGTCCAGGGGAAATTTGTAAATGTCCGGATTTCCCCCCCCATGCAGAGCGCACCCGGCTGACAGGGCAGCCGGCCGGATCGTGCCACTCACACGGGGTGCTGACAGCCAGAGCCCCTCCTCCACTTCCCCCTCCTCTCCCCTGCAACTTGAGACCACTCCCCTCCTCTCTCTCCCTCCCTCCCTGTCCCTGCATTCGCAGATCGCCGGCCGGCCGTTCGCCTCGGGCCTCCGGCAGTCTGGAGCTCCTCTCCCTGCTCCCCCCTCCCCTGCTGCCCAGCGAGCCGCTCCACAGCACTCTGTTCTGAGCGGCACGGTAAGGGGGCCAGGGGGTCGGAGAAGGGGCAGGGAGGTTCTGGAGGGGGCAGTCAAGAGACAGGAAACAGGGTTGGATGGGTCGGGAGTTCGGGGGGGGGCTGTCTGGGGGTTGGGGGTGTAAGGTTTTGGGCAGTCAGGGTACAGGTAGGGGGTAGGGTCCTCGGGGACCAGTTAGGGTGGGGGGGAAGGTCTCAGGAGGGGGCAGTCAGGGGACAAGGAACAGGGAGGCTTAGGTAGAGGGTGGGGTTCTGGAGGGCAGTTAGGAGCAGGGGTCCCAGGAGGGGGCAGTCAGGGGACAGGGAGCAGAGGGATTTAGATGGGTCGGGAGTTCTGCGGGGGGGCTGTCAGGGGGTGGGGAGTGGTTGGATGGGGCGTGGGAGTCCCTGGTGTCTGTCTGGAGGTGGGGGTGTGGATAAGGGTTGGGGCAGTCAGGGGACAGGTAGGGGATAGGATCCTAGGGGGCCAGTTAGGATGGGGGAAAGGTCTCAGGAGGGGGCAGTCAGGGTACAAGAAGCAGGGAGGCTTAGGTAGGGGGTGAGCCCTGGGGGGCAGTTAGGGGCAGGGGTCCCAGGAGGGGGCAGTCAGGGGACAAAGAGTGGGGGGGGGAGGGTTGGGAGTTCTGAGGGGGGCGGGAAGTGGGAGGGAGTGGAAGGGGCAGGGGCGGTGCTAGGGCAGGACAGGGGCGGGGCTAGGGCGGGCTCCTCCCATCCTCTTTTTTGATTGTTGAAATATGGTAACCCTAAGCAAATCTTAAGCCCAGTGCATGCCCGAGTAGCAGGGCCACTCTACTGGGAAGACTGTGGGGTGGAAAATGGAAGGAACTCTCTCCCCTCCTAATCCAGGCCATGAAGCAACCCTGATGCAGCTCTCCAGCTGTTCTGCAAAGACTACTGAAGCCCAATGGCTGAAGTAGGCTCTATATGGTCCATTTTGAGGCACCTACCTTCCAAGAGAGAGGATGGGAGGAGCCATGAAGTGGTGTCCTTCTACAGTCCCTCACCTTCCCCAGCCTACCCAGGCTCAACTCGAACCACTCCTGGCATGTTCACAGATAGGGGGTGCCTGTGAAGCTGTGCTGTGCATCACACAGGGATTTGTGTGGCCTGCTGGAGACTGTCCTGATCCCCTAGTGATATGTCCACATTTCTGAAGGAGGGTGTGGATTTGGACCTAATGTGAGCATGTACTGGCCCAGGAGTACTCAACATACCGCCTGGGAGCCAAATACAGCCTACAAATCTTAAGGATGGATTGTGCTTTTAAAGCACAGCCAGGCAGAGGGGGGTCATGTTGCATTGGAAGGCCCAGGAGACATATTGGCTGATCCAGAACTGAAGTCAAGAGAACTACACATCTGTAAGTAAAGAAAGTCAAGATCTGGCCCACAAGCAATCAGCAGCATACAATAAATACTGAGTTATCAAATGCATCACTGAAATACAAGATTCACCACACTACTGTATCATGATTTTGCAGTAAACCTCAGATCACTCACTGACCACCTAGAATTTACTGTCACCAGAGTACAGCCAGTGAGGGCTAACAAGAAGGACCCTTCCATTGCAGAGGCTCCAGTGCAACACTGCATTCTCATGGACAGTATACTGACTTGATGCATACTTGTTCTGAAGTACTTCAGAACTGTTCAGCACACCCTGCAATGCCACTAAACCACACAAACGCAACATCGATGCTAAACTGAAGCTATGCTATTTAACGATTGTTGTCAAAGCCAGGGCCGTACCAGTGGGGATAACATTTTTTTCCTTATAATAACCATACAGAATACCCTCTCGACTCACCAACCAACATGTCCATTAACTATCTTATTACCTCTCAAAACCAAATTCTGCTACTTTAAATCTTTCAGAGGGGATACAAACTGCTCTAGGGCAGTGGTTCTCAACCTTTTTTCATTTGTGGACCCCTAAAAAATGTCAGATGGAGGTGCGGACCCCGTTGGAAATCTATTGTCTCTATATACAGTTGAATTCTGTTCAGTCAGTTTTCAGTCCAATTTAGGGTGACCAGATAGCAAGTGTGAAAAATCGGGATGGGGGTGAGGGGTAATAGGCACCTATATAACAAAAAGCACCGAATATCGGGACTGTCCCTATAAAAACAGGACATCTGGTCACCCTAGTCCAAGTCTTTCGTGGACCCCTTAGATATGGTCCACGAACCCTGGACCACAGGTTGAGAACCATGCTCTAAAGTGCCTGCATTTACACTGGGGGACTAAGGGCAGCTAGGGGGGTGGAGATCTGCATTTTGATACAAATAAATCCTGGATTTGTGAACTAGGTCTGCAGAAATGTTACAAATTGGTTAACTTCACTATACATTTGATACTTTAATCCAATTACACTACATGTTCTCCAGAACATCAACCATGGTAATCTCTTCTAAAATTACTGAACTCTCTCTAGTCCTGGGAATGAAAATATCTGCTTCTCAATTTCTGCATGCAATGCTAACAATGGATCCCTTTCATATATGTAACAAAGTGTTTGCGGGGGGTGGAGGGGGGGGTGTTACTGTGCTTCCTTGTTTTTGTATCACAGTAATGGATTTTAAAATAATTTACTGGTAACAGATCATGCATATGGACTTTGTGCAGCTGATGCTAGAGCAATCAAAGTGCATTCCTTTTGCGGCTATCCTTAAAGAACCTTAGCACCTCTGGACCTGAGTTTGATATTTTTTTCTCATTCTTAAAGAGATTACTCTCTAGTTTAATGAGGAGTTTGACCCTTTCTTGCTCTTTCTGTAACCAAAAGGACACAGTACTCCCTCTCCCTGTATTACCATTCTTCATATATAGATTATGCACGGCCTGAATGGTATTTATATTAACAAGGGGGGACCTTCACCCTCTGTCCTCACCTGTTAGGACATCCAGTTGCCCTACACAGGTAGCAAGAAGATACAGACAGTAATTTGGCCAGGGTTGACAGTTACTGAAAGAAGCTGTTAACAGAACTGTGTGATGGCTTGTGTAAAACAATCCGGCAGTCTCAAAGCTACTTCCAGTGGGCTGGTCATCAGAAAAACAGCACCACAGCCAGAGGCAGCCTTAGAAAAGAGGGCTTGATTCCCCACTGCCCTGCACTTTGTGCAGATCTTTACACCTATGCAAAGTGAGTGTAATCCTAACTTAGCAGTGTTTCATACCATTGCACAGCACAGATGTAGAGGACTGTACATGGTGCCAAGCAGTGTAGGACCAGGCCCTCAATAAGCATGAGCAGTTCTGTGGGTGCACAGAGTATTCCAGCCCCTTAGACAATATACTGTAACAAGGAAGTGTGTACAAAATGTTCATTTATCTTAATATAGCTGTGCAGAAAATACATTAGCAACCTGTCATTCACAGCATGCATGCATTCCTGCAAGCTAAGTGATAAGGCTAAACAGACTGCCTAATCCACTGGACAACAGGTGGAATCAATGCTTGGAAATGTAAGTGACAAATGTGATCTGCTCACTTTACATTCTGAGCTACTTAAACATTCACCTTTGTGCCTCATTGATGCCATTGGACTCAACAAGTGCTGATAAGCCCTCTGTGTTGTATTCATGACTGAGCAAGCAAGAGTTGAATTTCCACAGCTGATTATTATCGGAAGATAATCTAACTGGGCAAGGATTAGTCTGCTGGGCACTTAATCACTTTCCAACAAGTACATGACTGGAGACAGGAATTTAAACCTTTCCACTAATACATACAGCAGGGCCTGATGCTGAGCTCAATGAAGTCAATTTTACAGCAGCATAACTCCACTGACTTCAATAGCACTAGTATGAGTAAGAGGAGATTCTTTCCCACTTGCTTCTCAAGTGCTGAATGAGCCTATTGCTAGCATTTCCCACCCCCCCTTTTTGTTAACCCACATTTACTTCAGTTTCCTGGGAAATGTAGGCTTAGCTATACACTCTAGTCTTTCTCACTTCCTTCCAGACTCTCATTATCCATGCATGTGCTCCTGATTAGAAACCATTCAGACCATACTCTCAGAGAGTAAGTGTGTGTGTGCATGGTTTTGAGTGCATGTTCAACGTAAATGCCTAAACTAGTCTACAAAATGTAAAACTAAAAATTACATTAGCAATAGGCTCAATCAACATTTTGGGGAACATGTTTTCAAAGATAGTCATCTAAATCATATTCATAAAGTGAGTACATATTTTGGCAGGTTTCAGAGTAGCAGCCGTGTTAGTCTGTATCCGCAAGGAGTGGGCTGTAGCCCACGAAAGCTTATGCTCTAATAAATTTGTTAGTCTCTAAGGTGCCACAAGTACTCCTGTTCTTTTTACATATTTTGGGGTATTTGTACAAGTAACTATGTGTGCAAAATATACAAGTATGCATATAATTCTCTGTTCTGCATGCATAATTACATGTGCACATTTTGCAAATGCAACTGAATTGCCTGTTTTTAAAAATTTGTGCCTTGATTTTCAGAGTTTGCCAAGCACTCACAACTCCCTCTGAATTCACCACTGACTCTTTGAGCTAGCTCAATGCACAGAAGTTGAGGGCACTCAACACATCACAAGATTAGGTCCTATGTAAATCAAATCACTTTCCTTTCAGTACTGGAATTTAATCATCCTGAAATTAGTGAGAATTACTTAGTTGCATTTGTTTGTTTCCTCAGCCATTTGTGTTCCCTCTGGATTTCCTTTTGTCCTATTTAGTGAGGTTTTCTGATATCCCTTACTTTTCCACACTATTCCTGGCTGCTTCCGACTTACAGGTGAAAAAAATCACTCTCCAGTGGAGTTGGAAATGATTGACTGCCATGCTCAGCTAGTAATGGTGATGATTTTTTTTAATATAACCAGAAAATAAATTAAGATCACTTATGCTCTCCTCCGACTAAAAAGACTGGCTGGTAATTTCAGTTTGTAACAGGAGATTGACCATGGTCACGGGAAAGCACAGGAAATATGAAATAGCAGAGTGGTCCAGGAATACTAACCCCAGACCAAAAGTGTTAGGCTGAAATGAGCAGCAGGACATCCAAACACTCAGAGGTTTATATCATTTCATCACCCTATAGCTTTCTTGCTATCAAACCATAGCATGCCTGTAGGAAATAAGTTTCCTGTGTCAAAACACTTGGCTCACCAATGATACGTTGCAATGCAGGAACATTGCAGCACAGCCTGGTCAGCACACTTCTCCTGCCTATTGCCATGGTTTTATTTTTTTTTAAACAAAACAAGAACCACAACATAGTGTGACAAAACATACTGTATTTCTAGCTAGCCTGACTTCTGCAATCACATAAACAATTACCATTATTCAACTTGACAGTATAGTTTTGGGGAAAAAAATAGTGCTAGTAATACTGCAATAGATAATGGCTTGTCAGCACTTCCACCCCCAAAATATCCCATTTTCAGAGGTTTGAGAGTCGTCCAAACAAATCTGTTTCAGGTTAAAACTTGCAAAGGAGCAAAGTTTGGTTTCACAACATTGGACAACAAAATCAGATCAGCTGTTTTTTTAATTGTGGAAGGAGGGGGGAGAGAAAAGTTGTTTTCAGAGTTCTTTTGCAGTTGTATGATGGGAAAATGGCTTCAATTTAAAACAGAGAGTTTAGCAAGCAACTATTTATCATAGAAATGTATATAGATCCCCATCATCCAAGCACAAGTTTGTGTTACGTTAATGAAACAGTTACAAAATATGGCACAACCTCTTACTCATAAAGAACAGAAGAACTATTTCATGACATTACTAAAGGTCAGTCCAATCTTTGACCAGACAAACAGGTCTTGAACTGTGCCCTTAAGCTCACTAAAACCATGGTTTGGCAGACTGCCTGAGACAGCAGGTTCCAGAGGCATTACTCTCCCCTCTGAAGGCTCCTACCAGTTATAGGGCATTCAGCACCAGACAGACAAAAAGAGATGTAAGCAGATTGCAACCACCTTTACCATGACAATGTCCCAGAACATTTACACCTTGAATCGCACCTGTGAGTAAATAACTACTGCACATCACAGAGCAATGGTGGGTGCCCATAATGGCTTGCTACATGGTACCAGATGAACTGCAGCATTCTACACTGGCTAAAGATCCCACGCATTTCTGAATGTGCTCTAGATTCATTTGGTAAGGGTTGGAAGGTTGGACTATAGGCCTAGGTAGTTAAATTAAAAATATAATCTGTTATACATTCACACAAAACTTGCTAAAGAAATTTAGATGCCTGAGCTTGTATTGCCATGACAGAGGGAAACAGAGAGTATGCCCATTTGATCTTTCCATAATACACATTCCCAAATTATACACTAACCCACTAGGTCCAAAGCATTGAGGGACCACCATCACCACCTCCTAGTTAAGGATGAGCCAAGAAAAATGGGGGTAGTACATAAAACTTTGTGAAGTATTAATGAGGATCAAAGTACACAGCTTTTTGGAAACATAAGGCACCAAACGCCAAGTAACACAATTTCATTTGAGCAGTTTACCTGTTCTCCAGCAGTGTCATGCACACAACCTCTCGCACGCCAGGGTTGTTGGCTTTTTCCACAGAGCAGCTTTGCAGATTCCAGGTAGCCACCCTCAGCACAGGCTTGCCATCTCTCACCCCGCCAAACATCTCCACCGAGGGGCGAGTGGATATAATCTGGGTCGGGCCCCCAGGTGGGAAATCCAAGTCCTCGCTTTGGAGGCTCAGAGAGGTGGGGCTGGGGTGAGGATTGACGTTGAAGCTGAGTCCCCCGTTGGTATTGGTGGAAGGGGGCCGTGACCTCTCGGTGAAAATCTGGTGCCTGATTTTGTCCAGGAAGGAGGAGTTGATGCAGTCCATCTTCACCAGGTCCTCGATGCTTCTGAAGGGCCCGTGCTCCTTGCGGTAGTCCACGATGCCGTGGGCTATCTTCTCCGTGACGCCGCGGATGCTCATGAGCTGGGCCGGCGTGGCCGTGTTGATGTTGAGCCTGGCGGCGGCCAGGTGGTGCTGCGCCTCGGGGTTGGGGTCCTTCCTCAGGGAGCTGGGCGAGTGCTGCGCCGAGCTGCCCTTGCTGCTCACGCAGATCTCGAACTTGACCTGCTCCAGCCGGGCGGCCCCGACCCCGCTCACCAGCGCCAGGTCCTCCACTTTCTTGAAGCCCCCGATGTACTCCCGGTACTCCACGATGCTCTGGGCCACGGTGCGGGTGATGCCGGGCAGGGTCATCAGCTCCTCCTCCGTGGCGCTGTTGATGTTCAGCCGCTCCTGGTTGACCAGGATGTGGCTGAAGTTGCACGCCGCGCTGAACTTGCGGCTGTGGCAGAGGTCCGAGGGGTCCCGGGGGATGGAGCGGTGACAGCCCAGGTTGCCCCCCATGGCCGGCGGCGCGATTCGATCCTAGCCCGCGGTGCGGGGGGGCAGCTCTCCTGCCTGCTGCGCGAGCGGGGCGAGCTGCGGGTTCAAGGCAGCGCGCGGCGCCCCTCAGACTGCGACGCTGGGAGCGGACTTGTGCCACTGCCCCGGCTAGTGGGAGCTCTCCCGGCCCAGCCCCGCATCGCCCAGGGGGAGGGGCCTGCAGCCGCTCGGCTCCAGACTAGCGAACTTGGCAGCGGGGCGAGGGTTCAAAGCTGAGGGGAAGTTAAAAATATCCCCGCCCCTTCGCCGCTCCACACACGCCAGCCGGCAACCTGCCCCTGACCAGCCGCTCTGCCCGCCCGCCGGGCTGCAGCGTGGCCCCGGCCTGGAGCCAGAGAGCGAGCGAGCGAGAGCCGGGCAGACACGGACAGCGTCCGTAGCCAGCAGCCGAGCCGCTGGGGGTACCCCCCCCCCGCCTCCTTCTCCTTCCTCTTCGCGGAGTTTCTTCCCCGCCCCGGGCTGCTTGTTGACTGCGCAGAGCGAGGCGGGGGAAGGAGCCTCCTCTGCTGCCCCCGCCGGGACTTATCCAGCCCCGCATACAACTCGCTCCCTCCCCTCGCGTCCCAACTCTCCCTCCCCGCCCCGGTCACCGCAGAGCAAAGGCCGGTGCGCCTGGCTCTCCCCGCTGCTGACTTCAGGCTCACACGCCCACCAGCCCCTTGCAACGGCGCTGCTGGCCCCGCACCGCCTCTGCCCCTTCGCTTTCCTCCGGGGTTGGCACCAGCGCTTCCCTCCCTCCGCAGGGGAGGAGGCGCCAGCTGCCTTGGCCTCCTCCTGGGCTGGTCACATGGGCTCCCTGCCTCCCATGCAGAGCCCAACCTGCGGCCGCAGCAGCCTTGACGGGAGTGACAGGTAGCTGAGCTGGAGGGGTGGCTAATGAGCGCTTCCCTTCCCTGCTTGGCGTGCCCTTTGGATACTGCGGTCTTCAGGTGGTGTTAGGATCAGGGCCGGCTCTAGGCACCAGCAAAACAAGCTGGTGCTTGGGGCGGCACATTTTTAGGGGCGGCAT
>NW_020698066.1:6176117-6192300 GCF_002925995.2 Terrapene triunguis | reverse complement strand
CCCAATCCTGCTGGAAAGGCATAACGAGTGGGGTTCCGCAGGGGTCTGTTAGGCAATTAGGAAATTAGTACCTTAGTTTGTCAGTGCAAGAAGTGCTTATTCAAGTGATTAAATGATTCCATCTGCACTGAAAATATAGTGAATTCCAAACCATAAGAACAGCTTCCAATGCACCAGAAGTCACACTGGGCCTAATTCTGCAAAGCACAGATTAGAACAATTTAAAAGAGTGTTCTCTGCACTGCAGTAATATTGGGATAAGAGCCCCAGGAGCTATTACTGTAGTGTAGAAAATTCTCATCTTTGTAATGGTAGATTTCTACGATAGATTGAATAAATGCTAAACAAACTGATTAAAGAAGTAACTAAGCACTGAAATCAATGCGAGTTGTGCCTATGCATCTGTGGGCAGAACTGGGCCCCCTGTATTTAAAAATAAAAAAGACTGTTGATTGGAGCAGCACCAAGAGGAAAACCCTTGTCACCAACATGAAATTGTTTCTGTTCCATCAGTAACTAGGGAAGATGTTAAGCAGCAATTATTAAACATTTTAAATATGAAAGAGCAGATAATACTCTTTGGTGCAAGTTAAAAGAATTGGCTGGAGAGAACTCTGAACCATTAGTGTTGATTTTTAACTAATCTTGGAACAATGGGGAAGTTCCAGAGGATCAGAAGAAAGCTAATATTGTGCCAACATTTCAATGATTTAGGAAACTATAAATGGGCTAGCCCAACAATAATCCTGAGCACAATCATGGAAAGACTGATATGGGACACAATCGGCCAATAACAAAAAGATAGTGGAATTCAACTTGGGTCTCCCACAGCCTGGATAAGTGCTCTAACCACTAGGCTAAAAGTTACAAGCGGACTACCACCTTCTAATTTATCTTGAGAAAGACACCTAAGCCAGGTCAGCCCTAACTCCAGGAAAGGGTTCACAGCTGTGAATCCCAGTGGATAAAGTTCCCCTTCTGAATCTAGCCCAAAAAGGTTCAGTGTTGATTTGATCACAGTCCTGTTGGAAGGAATGTATTAATTCTATCAAACCTTTGGATGGAAATCATATTTCCTGGTTCCTTGGCAGCATGCCCTAGCTGCTCACCTGGAGAACTGCTGGGCTCCCTGGGATCTCCAGCTCTCCAGAAGCCCACCAGGCTACCCAGCTCCCAGGCTCCCTGGACAGCTGGCTTCCTGAGATTCCCCCACTTCCACCCTGACAGGCAGCCCAGAGAGGAGGACTGCCTGCTCCCTGGTTAACCAGCTCCCCAGTCTGAGAGATTAGATAGCAGGTGCTGAATTTGTTTCACAACAAGACAAGCACAAGTTCTGAACTTGCCTCATGAAAAGCCAAACTACTTGGAACTCAGCACCAATAGCTGGAATAGAGCTCACATCCTCCAAAAGCACAAGCCCCACCCTCCAACATGAAAGGAAGAAGACTATGTTAGCATGGCAATATAGGGTTTATGGGAAACAGTTGAGTAGTGCTGATTACAGTCAGAAGGAGACAGTGGTTCCCTATATATTAGCTGGTCTGCTACAATATTATGGTTATTTTAGGTTACTCTCTGGATGGTGTAGAATATTACGGTGAGCAGACATTCTTAGCAGTTTCCTCCCTCCCCTCCCAAATACTTAAACATAGTGACCTCTTCCTTGTTGCCCTAAGATACTGTCACACTTCGAGGTGCAATCCAGACTGTGTCACCACCTGCCCTGTAATGTTGGGTGCCTGAAATGCCCTGCTGCAGTAGCTCCCAGCCTGGGACCCTCACAGTCAGCTTACAAGCATGCAGGTCAAACCCTGAGTGTCTGTGCTCTAGACAGCCCTGGTTCAGCAGCTCTGGCTTCCATCAGCCTTGGTTACAACCAGCAAGGTGACCCCAGCACACTTCCAGTCCTGAATTTTCCAAAAACCATGTGCCCGTAAGTGTCCAGCCCTCGCCTGGACCACCCAGAGTAACAATGAGGTCCGTTACTCCTTTAAAGAGACAAAACCACATTATAGCTTACTAACTTTATGGGGTAAATACTCCCTTCCCTTCAAATACAGCACTGAGTTGGTTTACAGTAAAAAATAAAACACATTTATTAAGATATTCATAGGATTAGGTGGGTTCAAGTATAAGGAATGAAGATAAAATAAATAAAAACAAAACAAAATACATGTTCTAGTGGCTAAGACTTTGTTCAAGGTAGATTTCTTACCAATCTTTCCTCTTTCCATCCATGGATGACTTTCTCTCAAGTCAGGACCTTCCACAGAAGCTTGGTTTCCCTTGTCTTCCTAGGTGAAAGATCTTTGCCTAAGCAGATTTTTCACCTATATTCAGTTTCCAGAGACTTCAATCCCCACCCTCCCTTAGTTGAAGGATTCCTCTTTCTCAGCTTCCAAGAGCTCTGTTCCCTTGTGTCTGTCTAGTGATGCATGCCAAAGATGGCTTCTGTCTTTGCTTATAGCTTCCAAAGGTCAGTGACGTCATTTCAAGAACCAGGATGATCTCATGATGTTTTCCCCCTTCCTGTGGGCTTCCCATCCTCCTGTATGTAAATGGGGTTTCCACTGTTTTGAATCCACCATGCTTAATTTACATAGGAGACAGGTAAATAGAAGTAATGTTCCCTCCTGTCTGGCAGAGACCTCATTCTCCCTGTGTTTGGACACAGAATGTAAAGCCTAATGTCAATGAGTATCCATAATTCCTTTATAATGTTAATATTTACATTTCACAATATTAGTCACCACTGTATCACAGGTTTTCATAAAACACCTCACTCAATAAACTTTTATAGTGCGATAATACTGTATACCATCAGTTGAGTCAATTGCTTATCACTTGAGGTTCAGACCCACTGTCTTTGTACACCAGTAAATTCTTTGAAAGGTAAAACCCAGACCAAGCTTCTCTCTCCTGCTGGGTGTAGACATCATGCTATCTCCTCTCCCACTTGTTAGCTAATATGTAAATGAACCTTTGTTTTCTCTGCCTTAGGACTGGGCTGGTCAGAGAAGCAAACACGTTCCTTGTCTAGAGCAGACCTGTTTACCATCTCCTCCGACATGACTGATTTAAACACACTTAAGTCAAAATTCCAGCAAATATCCATAACTCTCAATATATACTGTATACATTCAGCATGCAAGATTATTAATGACTAGTGAGTTGTTAGATTTCAAATAATATATTACATGTCACCTTTTAAATAAATATCATTACTCCAGTGTGTGAACTGTAGAGAGTATGTCAGGCCTGACACAGTTGCTGACACAAAGTAGTGATCCACAAATGGGCCTCTGTGTCACCGATACTACCCAAAGCTTTGTCAGCAAGGGACTTTGTCACTTCCCAGTTAAGAAAATAGTCTCTCAAACATTCCTTATCATTAATGTATATTTCACCCTTCAAATGTCTTTGGCTGAAATTCCTCTGTGGCCGATAGAGTTTTAAAGCACAAACAAATCGGACTGTTAATTTACAGTGAACCATGGACTTTATAGACACTGCAAGGAATTTCACACTATTATCATTTCCAGGGCATTATTATTTCAGAAATCAATATAATTCATTAATGTTTAATGCTAAAACCGATAAGTAGACCTCATGGAGGTCTGCCTTCAGTTCATTTGGTTATTTCATTGCAGAAAAAATGATTACTCCAGCTATAGTTTTGCATTTTTTATTGAAACATCATTTATTACTTACTACTAGCTACTGGCTCACCCTGTAGGTTTAAATGTTGAATTTTTAAAAACTCATCTTTTGTTTTTTCTTCGGTTAGGATTGCCAGTAGACAACCACCACTTTACAAATTAGCACTTTATGTGTTCAAAGAGCTTTATCAACATAAATTAATTAATCCACGGATTCAGCTTTATAACTAGGTGTTAGAAAAGTTCCTTGGTTACCGGTGAATACTATGTATTGTTTGCTACTTTTACTAAAACTCCAGGACCTAGTCTGATTCAAATGAGTAGTCTCAATGAAGACAATGGAAATATTCACGAGTAAAAGCCACAGAACTGCACCCTTAATTTCTCTGCTATTCTTATATGTAAGGAAACATCAGGTCTCTATGTGGAGATTGATATATTGTTTATTACTTCAGTGTGTCAATTTTCCCTTATCTAAAATGGGGAGAATGATACTGACCTCCTTTGTGGAGTGCTTTGAGATTTACTGATGAAAAGTGCTATATAAGAACTAGATATTATTATTTGTTTTGCAATTGGTTTATTTCCATCTCTGCCTCTTTATTGTTGTTTCTGCTATTTGGAAAAAAATGTATTCATTAGAAACCAAAATTTCCCCTAACCCAGAACAATTCTGTAGGAGTCAGATACTCGGTTGATCTTAATTGTCATAGATCCACTGAGGAACTGCCTTTAGTCTCTGGAATAAAGGAGGTCTCACTTAGAAACAGAACACTATTTTACACAAGGTACCATGCTTTAATTGAAACCTTCCCCATGTTCCAACCCGCAGCCTTGAAAGCCTGGATCTCTTACATGTAAAGTCTTGAGCTTCCAATAAATATAGCCTGATGAACTCACACACCCACGGACTTTGAACTTGTTTGAGAACCTTTCCTTGGACCACTGTCAAGAGAAACAGTATGTAAGAGATTTGGTTGCATGCTTATTACTGGAAACACCCTCATTAAGGGCCGGATCCCATTTACATTAAAACCAATGGAAGGATTCCCAATGATTCAAAATTGAGCTATGCTGGCTTACGTAAACTGACTGACTGGCTCAGTTTCATCATTTGTTTGTGTAGTTCTCCTATCTTTTTCTGTCAGGTATCGGCTCTTGTTTAAATTAAAGCATGAATATGAAGGCCATGTCACACTTAAAATGTTCTTCCAAATTCCAGGGGAACTCCAACATGAATATCTCTTCCTCATCAGATATACTCTTATGTAAGGCACATAAAACATAAATATAATAGTCTCACTGAGAGGTGGGGGTAATTTTTCTCCACTCCTCTTTTCACTGACTCCATCTCATTTTCTCCATCCTTGGCATCATGTCTTCATTCTGCTTCTTATGCTTGAACAACCTGCCATCTCCATCTTTAACTAGTCCTCCTTCAAACACTTGTCCTTCAAATTCCCCCTGAAAACTCTTTCTCACCCTCCCTTTTTTGACCTCTGCCTCAGTGCTCTCTCTCATAGTCTACTTGGACTTGAACTGTTCCCCTGTCTTTTGTTTACATTGGTGTTACATAACAAGATCTTCTGGAGGAGAGATGTTGTTTTCCGGGGTAGTTGTTTTCCAGCACCCAAGGCACAAAGACTTTTAATCAAGAGAAGTGGGATTTATCCCCTGAGTTGCTGGGTACTCTCAGGCAAGTCTCTACTTCTCCGTGCCTCGGTCTCCCACTCTGTACAATGCTCACCCACATTTGTAAGGTTCAGATCCACAGCTGAAAACCATGAGGTAAGATTAAGTATTATTTCTAATTATTTGTTTTCTAAAGTAAAATCTACATTTATGGTGCTATATAAATAATAGTTCATAATAATTACAGAGACACAAAAGTACTGGTTGCCTCACTAAGTACTTCTACCATTTGGACTCTCGTATTTCAGGAACTATTTGATGTAGTCAGGTCAAGCTTCGTATTTAAAGAAATTTGAACAAATCCCATAGAAGTCAGGAAAAGTACTTTTTAGGAATCTGATCCTTCTCTCATTCAAGTCAATGAGAGGTTTGCCAAAATAAAGCCATAAAGATGTACAGATATCCTTCAAAAAGATACCCTCCGTATTTGACAATAATAAAAGAACAACTGACCTACCTCTGTTAAAGCATGATGCCATTAATTGTAATGACACAACGATGATGATGATACAATTATGTAATGATATAATTACTATCCAGAACATGATGCTAAGTTACTGAGTGCTTGGTGTTGTACAAGATACAAGAAAGATACAGCCCTGAAGAGCTTACAGTCTTAAAGCCATAGTCTTCAGTCCTTATTCATATTGAGTAATACTTACTCACAACAGACTAACTGATGTCAAAGTGCTATTGACTATGGATAAGACTTACGGAATGTAGCCTGAAGTAAGGAGTTCACAATTCAAATAAGGATCCTAATTACATAAGATGTCACATTTTTTATAATTACTGCATGTAACATTGCATATGAGGTCACATTCAGAACTCCCAAAGTCTGATTATAAAATATATACCCATGTATCATCTATTCTGGAGAAGTCTTGCCAAGACCTGAAGAGCCACGAAGAAAAATAAAAATGAGTCGTCACTGCCTTGCATGAGCTTTTGTGACATGGCAGCTGTACAATGTCCCCTTGAGACAGGGCATTACATGTTTATTCCCACCCTCCAAAATTATTATTTTTTATCAAGATTTACCTAAAACAAATAGTAAATAGATAATATTTGTGCACAAATTGTTACAAATCTCTGGCCTCCTAGAACTTTGTGTTCGTCATTTTTCTGCTCACCATTGACACAAACTTCTCAGCAGCAGCAAGGACAAAACCCAGATACTTTGGCTTCATCCCACCACTTACGCTAATGGAGAATGTTTATATGTTAGTAATGGATGATCTTTGTGTCATTGGCCATCAGTGCAGATTCCATCCAGCAAAGAGCAGTGGTTCTTATACACACTAGCCAGTTTGTTATGCTAGTATCTCTGTACATGATTCATCTAGACTGAATTTCAGGCCTGCAGCAAATGCCTGAATTTATACAGTGACAGGGTGAATTAAGGTATTTAAGAGTGACTATAATATGATTCATAAGACCTGATGCTGCAAAGTGATGAGCACCCTTAACTCATATCCCCAGCTGACTTCAAGAGGAATTGAAGGCCCTGGGCCCATACACAAGACACACAAAGATAGGGCATTCAGCGAGGAAGGCATACATACATGATCACAACAAAAACAAATGGGGGGAGGGGGGATGGAGGGGAGCTTCTGGTTAATAAGACACCAAAACCCAGTATCAGGTAAAGCTGAGCAGATAGTCATCATTAGGTGGATACAGTCTTTATCCTAAACAGGGAACTTGAGAGTGGGGATGATATTTACCACATTATAGGCATCAAAATCATGCAGTACAGATATTTTGTTACAGGCTCTTATTCAGAGTATGTGAACTCTGAGGGAAGGGAGTATTTACCCCATAAAGTTAGTAAGCTGTAATGTGTTTTTGTCTCTTTAAAGGAGTAACGGACCCCATTGTTACTCTGGGTGGTCCAGGCGAGGGCTGGACAATTATGGGCACACGGTTTTTGGAAAATTCAGGACTGGGAGTGTGCTGGGGTCACCTTGCTGGTTGTAACCAAGGCTGATGGAAGCCAGAGCTGCTGAACTAGGGCTGTCTAGAGCACAGACACTCAGGGTTTGACCTGCATGCTTGTAAGCTGGCTGTGAGGGTCCCAGGCTGGGAGCTACGGCAGCAGGGCATTTCAGGCACCGAACATTACAGGGCAGGTGGTGACACAGTCTGGATTGCACCTCGAAGTGTGACAGTATTTTAGGGCAACAAGGAAGAGTTCACTATGTTTAAGTATTTGGGAGGGGAGGGAGGAAACTGCTAAGAATATCTGCTCACCTTAATGTTCTACATCATCCAGAGAGTAACCTAAAATAACCATAATATTGTAGCAGACCAGCTAATATATAGGGAACGACTGTCTCCTTCTGACTGTAATCAGCACTACTCAACTGGTTCCCGTAAACCCTATATTGCCATGCTAACATAGTCTTCTTCCTTTCATGTTGGAGGGTGGGGCTTGTGCTTTTGGAGGATGTGAGCTCTATTCCAGCTATTGGTGCTGAGTTCCAAGTAGTTTGGCTTTTCATGTGGCAAGTTCAGAACTTGTGCTTGTCTTGTTGTGAGACAAATTCAGCACCTGCTATCTAATCTCTCAGACTGAGGATAATCCTACCAGAGGTGAAGATTGACAGGTGTCTACTGTGGTCATTGCATATTGGGAAGTCCTGCCCAACGTGCAGAGAAGAGCTACTTCTGCTTATATTTCACACAGCCTGAGTTCAGCGTTTCACTGTGTCAGGTGACATTTGACTTGACCACCCAATCAATGCCTTTGCCCCAGTCTGGACAGCCTAACTAACATAGCCTATGGTGACAGGGAGATTATTTTAGTTGTCTTAATGAAAACCTTGTTTGTCAGTTGCCAAATTTTGCTAGTGGTTCAAGTGCTGCTGGAGGTGATGTTGGGTTTATTCATTAGAAACACTTCTTTTAATGTCCCTTTTCTATAGAAATATAAATGTTTCAGTTAATCAATACCTCCCCCATCCCGTTTCCTTTTTTTTTGTTATGTAACAGGTCTCTGGAGCAAAACACACTTCCAATGCCATTCCATGTGTAGCTGGAGTGGAATCCTGTCTCCACTGAAGTCAATAGGATTTTTGCTTGGCAGTGGAGCCAAGATTTCATGTCCCTGGTCCAAAGGAATAATGGGACTCAAAAGGAGACTACTATATTCTGATACAGAGGAATGCAGCAGCAAAATAATTAATTATCCCCATCCCAATTTTAGATTTCTTGAGGCCCCCCATAAAAGGGACACCTATTGGGAAGGATGGGCTTGTATAAGGCTTCTTCTTAAACAGCCCAGTGACAACTGCCTATAGTCAATGGTTATTTGACGAAAGTGGTGTATGTACAGTCAGTGGTGCCACCAGTACTGCTCACAATCAGTGTAAGTGAGCTCTGGAAACTTTGCTTGATGGCACTGAAAACTGAAGGGTACAACAAGACCTTCTGTTGAGCAAAAATTAATTAATTATGACTCCTTTTATCCAATCATCATGCAAAGGACTGTTTGGTTGAGGCTATGTCACATATAAGATATATTCCAAAGATCAGGACCTTGGAACACAGATTCATAGAATTTAAGACCAGAAGGGACCATTATGAACATCTAGTCTGACTTCCTGCGTTTAAGTGAGGCCAAAGAACCACATTGAATAATTTCTGCATCAAGCCCATAACTTCTGTTTGAGCTATAGCATACCTTTTTAAGATATCCAGGCTCGATTGAAAGACTTCAAGTGATCACATTCCTAGGTGAGTTGTTCCAATGGTTAATTACTAGAACCCCTCACCCCCTCCTGTACCCCCAGAGCCTGCACCCAAACTCCATCCCAGAGCCTGCACCCCAGACCTCCTCCCCCACCCAAACTCCCTCACAGAGCCTTAGGCAGGTGGGGGGCGGATTTTGGGGGGGGCAGGTTCTGGGCACCACCAAAATTTCTACAAACCTGCCACCCCTGCTGTTGTCTATGGAGCAATCTCCTCCTAAAATTAAAACTGCCTTTTCTGAGCCTACCTCATGGCCTTCCCATAAAGCTAAGCTCTCAGCAATGAGAGAGATGATGAGCGCAGAGTACTTTTAGTGGGTGGAACACTTGCTTGAAGAGGGCTCTATTCCACTGTGTAAATACTGAGCTCTGACCAAGTGTGAAGGGGGGCAGTTTCCATCTTTAAGCTGCTATCCACCATTTTTGGCAATCCCCAAGTTAAAGCATCTAATGGTTACTAGGAATCTCTAACCTTGGTCGTCCCGAGTTCCCAAATTTGGAAGAAACCTCTGTTCATTTTCTGAGGAGCAGGAAGATACTCCTCCACCACACATAGATGAAACTTGAGGAGCAGAAGTGGGTACTGAAGTAGTCCAATGGAAAGCTTCCTTCATCTAACCCAGCAGAGAATATGGTAAGCCTGGAATTAGAAAAAAGTCTGATAAATAGGACTTATTAGAAGCTCTGAACAGAAGCAGTTCTCTCCTTTATCAAGTGGTCAGTAAGGTCTGCCCATAGAGCAGGGTATTTTATGATCCGTGTGCAAGCAAACCACATGCTACAACTGACAAGGGAAGCAAATAAAGCCTTGCCAAAAACCTATGGACCTCTCCAAACTGGAGACCTTGGATCTTACTGATCAAAAAGGGGACATATCTAAAATGATGTTACCCAAAAAGCCAGGCAAAAGGGATTCTCTCTAGCAAGTCCAAGTTCTACACCCCAAAGTGGTTCTCTTCAGTGACAAGACCTACCGCAGCCCATGGCAAGACTCTTCTCCCATTCCAGAGCATTAGAACTTTTAAACCTAGGTTTGCAAGATACAAGGTTTATGCCATCTCAAATCTGTTGAAATAGCCACTTTGCAGTCACTCAGATTACCCCCAATATATCAGTTCCTGGCAACCATTGGACAGCTTCTACACTTTAACCAACCGAGAGAAAGACTGAAAGACCCTTCCCACTGTCCATCTGAGAGGCTAAAATTGTACTTCAATTCAAACCCAGTGTAACGAGTTGCCCCTTCACCCATGAAACTTAGAGGGAGATATCTCCTGGGTACTAGAGGAGGAAATCTCTGAAAATCTCCAGTCTCTAGCCCTAGACAGTAAATAATAATCAAAGCTCTCACAATGTGTTCAGTGCTGGAAAGGACACAAAATTTGACCTGTCCCAAAGAGCTTTAAATCTAACAAAAGTAATGGAGAATGGATGTAAAACCAGATACACCAAGAAGCCCAGAGGATCAAGGAGCAACTTTGAGTTAATTTCTATTTTAATTCATGTTCATTTCATGGACGATGATGTTCTGGAATTTGGAGAAGGTGGTGACTTGGTAAACAAGGATGGGAAAGGAATTCGGTGACTAGGGGGCAATACCAATGGGAGAAGATGAATAGAATGGTAGAGGTGTAACAGGGGTTGGGTAAGCTCATTTTTACAGCCCCCGGGTCCATAGGGGGTCACAACCCCATTTTACATCTAAAGTCGCTGAACTAGTTTATAATTACTCTGCTATTTTGTGTGGACATAAATGTCACGGTATTTAAAGGGGACATGCAGGCAAAACTGGATCCAAGCAAAGCTCACTATCTCTGTGCTCTCAAATTATAAAAGGTTTCTCCAGTTCTTAAATGGATGCATGCGGTAGTAGTAGTGATGGTATTCAATCTGTGTGTTACCTCAAGGGGTTTTTACTACAGCAATGAAGCCACTTGTTCAACTGCTTCGATTGCAGGACGTAAGAATGCTCACTTAGACCATATCCTGATTGCAGCAGAGTGTCAGAGGCTACTGAAGTCTGCTTGTGGCAGCAAGAATGCACTTAGTAAAAATTAGGGTGGTGGGTCAGTAAATGCAAAAAAAAAAAAACCCTCAAAAAACCCCAAACCAACCAACCAAAAAACCACGCATTTTCTCTGAGGTTAAAGACTCTGGAGTTTGCAGCAGATGCTACGTGTCTACGTCTGGATCGCTCAGAGTCCCGGTCCTGCACCTCAACCACAAAACTCATCCCTCTTCTAATGCACATCACAGAGTGTTAGCAATAGGTCAGACAAGAGAAAACTTTTGGAAAGCTGTTTGTTTGTGAGAAATACCTTCCAGGAACTGCATTTATCCTAATCAGTAAAGGGATATATTTTCCTCTTTTTTCTAATTTACCAAGTAATATCCATAAATTGGAGCTTCTTTAGAAACACCATAAAGAAACATTAATCTATTTGAATTGTTTTTGAAATAGGCACCTGCTACATCTGAGTTATCATTTGTAATGCTTTTTCTGATCTATGAAGTCTTAGCCACCTGGTTCTTAGACTAATATATTAATAAGATTTAATTCTACAGTGTAAGTCTTCTCAGATGAAAGGCTTAAGTGCCAGAGAAGTTTATCATTATCCTTTTTGTTTTTCACTCCACCAGGGTGACATTCAATATCTTACTCATCAAACAAAGCCTCAGTAGGGTATTTAATTCTCAATTGATAAATCAATGTTTATTTTATTCTAGAGATTCATTTCAGAGGAGGTGAAATGCAGAGCAATGGCAATGGAATAGAACACAGTCACAGATCATGGTGTCCTGCTGTTTGATGAATGACAAAGTACAAATAAGTAATGCTGAGGCATTTTAAAAAAAGGACAGATGGCGTCCCATAACCACATGACTAGCAGAGCATCCAAGTGAGTGCCGACAGCTCCAGCTAGGTTCACCTATTATGTTGTTCACACATAAGGATGCTGGGTGATGCAGGGTGCAGAGGGGAAACATAATCAAAACTATAGGAACTTTAGCCTAGTATTGAGGTGGAAAAACTGGAGATCATTTTTGAAGAATATGGGGGTACCGTTCCTACCCCAAGCTCCCAAAGGAATAAAAGAAACCAGGATCAGACCCATACCGTGCAAGTATTTCTGCGTTAAATAATTGTAACACAAGCTGGGAGACCCAATCTAAATTTAGGTCTTCCGCCAGCAAAGCACTTAAAGCACAAGCTTAATTTTTGATGCTTGTGCGAAATTCCATTGACCTCACTGACTTCAATGGTACTACTCACATGCTTAAGTGCTTTGCTGGAAAAGATCCTCTGTCTTAGATCTGGAAATTTCTATTTCCCAGGCTTTAAGAGGCTAGGTGTGGCAAAGGAATCTACTGAGTCTCCAGTAGGAAGATGCAAGCCTTACACCAGCACCTCATGCCAAGCAATAAACACAACAGTTAAACAAAGGGACCATTTGCAGTTTTCTAGAATGGATGGATGGAAGGTCTAATGCTACAGCTACAAGAGATAAGAATCTAGGGACATAAGAGTAAAGAAACGGCAATGATGATGGAGCATGGAAAACTCTCTTCCCAGCATAGAGTGAGACAGGAAAGTCCTGGAGAATTGGGGAGACAAAACCCATTCTGCAAAAATATTAGGGGAAGGGAGGTATAAGGCCACATGGACTCCAGTTTCGTATTTGTTTATTACACTGCTGTACTATTCTTAATTATAGAAGTATTTGAAATAACTCAACTAGCTTTGAAGTTAGGAGGTAATAAAAGGGAGGGGTATAATTCATACTTCCTTTTCTATGTTTGTTCATCTGGAAATAGTTTCTGGCTGCAAGGCTGGTTTAAACAGGACAACAGGTTTGACAGGCTTACATTGTGATGCTATCTTCACAGCAAAAGGAAGAGAAACTTCACTTAAAGAGATGAAAGGTAGGATTCTAAAAAAAAAAAAAAAAAAATTCTAGAAAAAACACCCTAAAAACAAGGAATTCATGAGGCCCAATTCTCCTTTTATTTAAACCAGTGAAAATTCCACTAAAGACAAGGAGTTAGATTACTGAAAAACTAGTTTAAAGTGAGAAAATGTGTTATGCTGGCAATTTGCCAGAATCAGTTTTCTGTTGGGCTGGAACTAGTGATGTGTACACAAGGAAAAGTGCTAATCCAAAAAGGCAGTAACTTTCCCCTTTCAGTTCCCACACCTAATTATTCTCTGCTTCCATATTTCCTGTTAAGAGGCCCACCTCCCTCTTTGAGAGTGCATGGTCACATACCCTCACAGCATGGTGGAGGTCAGCCTTCCCCCATCCCTTACTCCTATCACCAGAGGAAATCATAAAATTTATCATGAAACCATAAGGAATGAAAAAAGCGCTATGGAAAAAATACATCACTGCAGCGTTCTCTTCTGGCAGCCATTTAAAACCTAATTAGATGTTAAGGCTATAAATTCTGTATTTCTTAGAAGCAATCTGACCCTAATATGTTCAAAGTAGTTTGGAGTTAATGACGAAGCTTTAAAATGGCAATGGTGGCATGAAACACACACTTGCTTAAAGGGGTTGCTCGCTTAAAATGACCCAAAATCCATGGCAAATAATTTATTCCTTTAACCATGCTTGCCTATACTTTCCTGGGATATGTGGCAGTGTTAGATGATTTGTCCATAGTTATAAATAAATCTCATTTGTTTACCATTTATTTTAAGTACTTCCAAGAAAGGGAAGGAAGAAACATCCTGGGAATACTGGAACTGCCTGTCTGCCTACTGTAACATGCTATGTATGTTACTCTAATTCAATTATTTTCTTTACTCAAAGAAGGGCTGATAAAAAAGTGTGACTTCATATTTCCTATGCGAGACAGAAAATGTTCCCTGGCAACAAAAAAAAGTGAATACATGAAAATAGGCCACCCATGGGCATTACTAGTCATTGTCTGGTTACAACACCTAGATATCATATTGTGTTAATTCACTTAGTACATTAAACAGCTGTCTTCATGGAATACTAAAAAACCTATTTTTTAAAAGAAATAACTATGTATTCAGAGTTCTAATAGCTTGATCTGCTCATCATAAAGGCTTCCTATGACATTTTGGTATACACTCTGGTAAGCATGGTGAAGCATGCCAAGGCACTTACATTTTAAATCTAATTTTCACAAGTTCCTTTAATTTGGGGGGCGGGGAGAAAACTCTTGTTTAAAGTGCAGTTCTATTTCGAAGAGTAACTATGTAAAAAGAGCCCCTTCTTAACAACTCCCAACATGCATTCAGTCACAGCTGCCAACTTTAGTGACTAAAGTGAACTTTTACTGCTTTTTGCTCCTGCCAGCCCTGCAGAGCCAACACTTATGAGTGAGAGAGCTGGATTTCATTCCTTCTTATGCATCAGCAACAGAATTATTTGTTACCTTCCATTAACTTTATAACCCCATTGGTGAGGTAATATCTTCAAAGTGAGTTAGTTTCCCCAAGGCAGTCCCTAGGGCATAGGCGCCAACTCTGTGGGTGCTCCGGGGCTGGAGCACCCACAGGAAAAAATTAGTGGGTGCTCTGCACCCACCAGCAGCCAAGCTCCCCCCCACCCCACCTCACCTCCTCTTCCGCCTCCTCCCCTGCGTCCCAGCTCCTCTGCCTACCTCCAGCGCTTGCTGTCAAACAGCTTTAGCAAGCTCTGGGAGAGAGGGGGAAGGAGCAGGAACGTGGCGTGCTTAGGGGAGGAGGCGGGGAAGAGGCGGGGTCAGGGCGAGGATTTGGGGAAGGACTCGAATGGGAGCAGGAGTGGAGTTGGGGCAGGGCCGGGGGCAGAGGTGGGTCGAGCACCCACCGACGCCATTAGAAGTCGGCGCCTATGCTCTAGGGGGGTGCGGGGCCCGGCACATAGGCACCAAGTTTCTATCTACTGGGGGGGTACTGTCCCCAGTTCTGGCCAGGCCCCACCCCCACTCCACCCTTTCCCCCAAGGCGCCACCCCCGCCCACCTCTTCCCACCCCCACTCCGCCCCCACGTCTTCACATCCTGCTTGTTCCACGCCCATTTCCACCCCTCCCCCGAGCACACTACACCCTCGCTCTTCTCCCCAGCGCCTCTAGATGAAACAGCTGATCAGCAGTAGGCACTGGGAGTCAGGAGGAGGTGCTGATCGGCAGGGCCCACCAGCGGGCAGGAGGTGCTGGGGGAAGGGCAGGAGCGGCGCCAGGGTTTTTGCCGCCCTAGGCGGCAGCGCTCCTCCTCTGAGCATTCGGCGGCGGGGGGTCCTTCCGCTCCGCATCTTCGGGGCACTTCGGCAGCGGGTCCCGGAGTGAGTGAAGGACCCGCCGAATTTCCGCCAAAGACCCGGAGCGGAAGACCCGGATCCTCCGCTGCCGAATTTCCGCCGAGGGCGGCAAAATGCCGCCCCCCAAATCCTGCCGCCCTAAGCAACCGCCTAGGGTCGCCTAGTGGAAGTGCCGGCCCTGGGGAAGGGGGAGGTTGGTAGGACGGGATCCTCCTCGCCCCTCCACCCCACCTCCTCATGAAGCGCAGGGCCCCCCAAAATGCTGGGCCCAGGACGATCACTCCGATTGGCCGTACCCTAGGGACAGTTCAGAGTTTCCCAAACCTGAAGAAAAGCTCTTTGTGGCTCGCAAGCTTGTCTCTCTCACCAACAGAAGTTTGTCTCTCTAATATCCTGGAACCAACTCGGCTACAACAACGCTACATATAAACCCACTGGAGGCAGTGGGGTTATATAGATGTTGCCTGCAGAGCTTTTGCAACTGGCTGTGACACATGAGAAGGAAAGAACCAAATTGCTTCCAGGACGCTAGGTTGAGTCTGTGATGTTGGCACATTAAAAGAAAACCCCAGAAAACCCCTTTTGCATGTTGTCGCAGGGCAGAGGTATAAAACCTTTGGGTGCCCTGCTAAAGAGCCGGCTTCCCCCTGTTTCCCTGTAGGGTGGCCGGGTGTATGGGCCAAGACCCTTAGCAGGGAGCCCAGCTGCAGGCCCTAATGAGGGCAGGCTCAGGGTGATCTGCTGAGCCTAGTGGAACTGTGTGTGTGTGTGTGTGTGTGTGTGTGTGTGTGTGTGTGTGTGTGT
>NW_020698066.1:6128347-6176107 GCF_002925995.2 Terrapene triunguis | reverse complement strand
TGTGTGTGTGTGTGTGTGTGTGTGTGTGTGTGTGTGTGTGTGTGTGTCTCTCTCTCTCTCTCTCCAGACAAGAGGATAGGAGGGTTGAGGCTCTGTCTCTGCTGGCTGACACAAGCCTCAAAGGCCAGACGACCCAGTGAGGGGTCGGAGCGGGGACAGGTGTTGGGGGAATTGGGACTGTACAGCCACTGTAAATAAAAGAACACGGGTGAAGCACCTGCAAGAGGCGTCCGAGACCCTTTCTTTGGCCAATCCAAGCACGGGGCGCAGAGACAAGGAGAAGGAAACTTGTGCCGCCCTGTGACACTTGTAATCAGAACACTTGAATGGAAAATAGCAGAAAGACAACATGGAATCCCACTATATCATTTTACAGTCACTCTTTAAGCAGAACCACACTTCCCCCCCTCCCAATTATGAAACATTCCTAGTATCCTCTCAAAAGCAAGAGAATTCTCCAAAAAAATCCAAAACTGTCACAATGTGCTCATATAGCAGAGCGATGGGCATCGCTAATGAACCTAATTATAACAACACTTCATTTGACTATGCAATATCCAGAGCGAGGACCCTCACACTTCCCTTACCAGAAAGAATCCATGTTCAGCAGAAAATTTTTGCCTTTCTTGATCTCTGTCACATTAGACAGCTTCATATCCTGGCTCACATAGTTAAATTTTGCCTGGCTCAGATTGATGCTCTTGTGACCTTGGTTAAAAAATTAGATTTACTCAATTTTATTTAAGACAATAAAAATTGATGAACAAGACATGACCAGTTATTGAAGCTTTAAAAGTCTAATTCCATGTCTGCAAATACCCAAGTCTTTGTCAAAGCAAATGTTCTTAAAACTTACGCAAGTTCTAAGACCTTTGCTACAGAAACAGATGCTTGCAGATGGAAATGGAGGTACTAGCATTATATCACTCTTGTAGATAATCCTATTAGAAGTTGAATGCACAAAATAGCTATATATTTAATTTGGACTTTCTCAAATAGATCAGTTTCCCTTTGTTTGAGGCTTGAAACAAACGCCATATGCATTTGATTATGATCTCTTGGTGGATAATCTGAGGCTTTTTGGCAGACATTCAGCTCTTTGATCTGAAAATTACCTGCTATCTTCATGGATTCACTGATGCAAGATGTATAATTAGAATACCATCTGCCACAGAGGAGTTGTAAGTCTCTTCTTTTGTGTTTATACCCATTGTGATATCCTAGACTTCTGGGAAGGCTGGTAGCATATACCATCAGGCCCTGATTCAGCAAAAGTACTTAAGAAGTGCCTATCTTTAAGAAAGCAAGTATTCCTATTAACTTCAGTGGGGTTGTTCGTGTGTGTGCATTTAGACAGGTGCTTAAGTGCCCTGCTGAATTTAAAGCCTTCAGACTCAACTGTAACCCTACAATCCTGCCCAAGTAAGGAGAAAGGGGAGCTCTGCTATCAGGGCCGGTCCTAAACATTGTGGTGCCCTACGCTGGGGGAGGGCTGGCCCCAGGCCTCCGGGGGGGCATCCCCAGGCCTCCACGGGGGGTGGGGCTATGCCCAAGGTCTGTGGGGGGCAGGAGCAGGCTTGGAGGGCAGGGTGGAACCACCCCCCAGCACGAGCCAGCAGAGCAGAGCGGGTTGGGGCCAGATCGCTCCACTTCCTGCTGCTGGTGATTGCAGGGCAGGCCTGACCCCGCATTCACGGGGCGGCGGGAAGTGGAGTGATCCAGCCCCAGCCCGCTCCGCTCTTCTCCCCTGGCTCCCAGCCTTGGGACTTGGGGTGAGGGAAGAACCGCCCCCCAGCACTCACCAGTGGCACGGCTGGGAGCTGGCAGAGTGGGCTGGGGCCTGGTCGCTCCACTTCCCGCTGCCCGGTGAGTGCAGGGCGCCCGACCCCTGCTGCAGTCCCCTGGGATGTAGCTCAGGGGATGGGGTGGAGTGGGGGCAAGGCTGGGGCGGAGCAGGGGTGGGAAGAGGCGGGGCGGGGGCAGAGCAGGGGTGGGGGCAGCTTTCCTGGCCGGCTCAGCTGACCAGGGGCTCGGGCTGGCCGCTGGAGCAGCACACAGCTGCATAGGGCACCAGGAAATTTGGGGCAATTTGGTCTTAGTCAACTGGAGAACATACAAATGGCCCTATTGAGTCAGACCAATGGTCCATCTAGCCCCGTATCCTGTCTTCTGACAGTGGCAGGTGCCAGATACTTCAGAGAGAGTGAACAGAACAGGGCAATTTACTGCGTAATCCATTCCCTGTTCTCCAATCCCAGCTTCTGGCAGTCAGAGGTTTAGGGACACCCAGATCATGGGGTTGCATCCCTGACCATCTTGGCTAATAGCCATTGAAAGACCGACCCTCCGAGAACTTATCTAATTCTTTTTTGAACCCAGTTATACCTTTAGCCTTCACAACCACCCCTGACAATGAGTTCCACAGGTTGACTGTGCTTTGTGTGAAGAAGTACTTCCTTATGTTTCTTTTAAACTTGTTGCCTATAAATTTCATTGGGTGACCCCTAGTTCATTTGTTACATGAAAGGATTAAAAAACAGTTCCTTATTCTTCACACCATTCATGATTTTATACACTGCTATCATAACCCTCCTCAGTCATCTCTTTTCCAAGTTGAACAGTCCCAGTCTTTTTACTCTCGCCTCATATGGAAGCTGGTCCATCCATACTCCTAATCATTTTGGTTGCCTGTCCCTGTACTTTTTCCCAATTATATTTTGGAGCTGGGGCAACCAAACCTGCATGAACTATTCAAGGTGTGGACATACCATGAATTTATATAGTGGCATTATGATATTTTTAGTCTTATTATCTATCACTTTCTTAGTGGTTCCTAACATTGTTAGGTGTTTTGACTGCTGCTGCACATTGAGCAGGTGTTTTCAGAGAACTATCTATGATGAGTCCAAGATCTTTCTTGAGTGGAAACCGTTAATTTAGACCCCATCATTTTGCATGTATAGTTGGGATTATGTTTTCCAATGTGCATTGCTTCCATTTATCAGCACTGAATTTCATCTGCCATTTTCTTGCCCAGTAATCCAGTTTGGAGAGATCCTTTTGAAATTCTTTGCAGTCAGTTTTGGACTTAACTATCTTGAGTAATTTTGTATTGTCTGCAAACTTTGCCACTTCATTGTTTACACCTTTTTCCAGATCATTTATGAATATATTGAACAGTACTGGTCCTAGTACAGATCCTTGGGGCCCCCCGCTATTTACCTCTCTCCATAGTGAAAACTGATGAGTTATTCCTACCCTTTGTTTCCTATCTTTTAACGAGTTACTGATCCATGAGAGGACCTTCCCTCTTATCCTATGACTGCCTATTTTTCTTAAGATCTTCTGGTGAGGGACCTTGTCAAAGGCCTTTTGAAGTCCAAGTACACTATATCCACTGGATCCCCCTTGTCCATGTAGTTGCTGACACACTCAAAGAACTCTAGTTTGGTGAAGCATGATTTCCCTTTATAAAAGCCATGTTGACTCTTCCTCAACAAATCATGTTCATTTAGGTGTCTGATAATCCTGAGAGGAATTACCTCTGAATTACCTTCCTTTGTAGACAGAGTCTACAGTCTACAAAGCTGTTCCTAATCAGGCATTTGCAAGTTTGCTGACCCCTGAAAGGTGTATACTGTAATATTCTGGCTCACATGGAGAAAGCCCAAAGAAGAGCCATCTGAGACAATCATTTCCCATCCTCACTGATAAATAGGTAATTCCAAAGACAGATACCTGATAAACAGGCCATTTGTGATCTCTGCCAAGAATTACAAGGGGATTTAAAAAGTCAGTCCAAGAGGAGTCATGTCCTGCATGTAGTGGTTAAGATAATGGCAGTCCTCAACTTCAGGTATTTTTCAGACCACTTCAGGAGACTTTATAAGCATCCATCCATTATCAGTCATCCAGCCAACTTGTTTGACATTAAGAGTGTGACTCTGGAAAAAAAATCCAATCAATATATTCAATTTCTCATAAACAGATAACAATGAATTACTTCTATAACATGGCTCAGTTTCCAACAGTCTGAGGGGCTCTCAGTTTCACACCATCCTCTCCAGATGTCTGTGCAGGATGTAGACGTATTCATTACCCAAATATTCAGATGGAATGCATTGCTAAATACCAGTTCTTGGATGTGGTAGCCAAAGCAGGACAATCATTTCATGAGGCATGTGTATGCAAACAATTATCCCTAGACCGGCCAGTCAAGTCAGAAAGAATCCCTGGCAGATGGTGGGTTAATTCACATACCTACTGATGAACTTTGTGTGCAAGATCTCAAGTGAATGCCCAGTAACTGTGCGTTTTATTGGCTATAGGTAATATGGTTGCCCTTTGAAATTTTGGCTTAAGTCCATTCCATTCTGAAATCCCTGTTCTCTGCTTTGGATGCTTTCCTGTGTTAATTAGGAAACCCATTGTTTATGGCAATGATTCTTGTCCCAAAATAAATTCATCAGGATATTCGGTATCTTTGCTGAGAACACGGGTGCCACTCTGCACCAAAAGTGGATACAGTTCAACAAAGCCATCCCCCAGAAAGACAAACAAGCCATTGCCAGATTTGTATCCTTTGGCCTGGTCTACACTGGGGGGAGGGGAGGGGAGAGGGGAAACGATTCACGTAGCTGAAGTCGACGTACTTAGTTCTACTCACTGCGGTGTCTTCACTGCAGTGAGTCGACTGCTGCCGCTCCCCTGTCGACTCTGCCTGCGCCTCTCGCAGCGGTGGAGTACAGGAGTTGACGGGAGAGCACTCGGGGGTCAATTTATCGCGTCTAGACTAGACGCGATAAATCTGTCCCCGCTGGATCGATCGCTGCCCGCCGATCCAGTGGGTAGTGTAGACATACCCTTAGAGTCCTTTCACGTTCCCCTTCTTAGTTCTGCTACAGAGAATTGCCACTTTCTCAAGGAAACCCAAGGCTTTATCAGCTGTGTCGCATGGCAGCACACTTAGGCCTGGTCCACACTAACCCCCCACTTCGAACTAAGGTACGCAAATTCAACTATGTTAATAACGTAGCTGAATTCGAAGTACCTTAGTTCGAACTTACCGCGGGTCCAGACGCGGCAGGCAGGCTCCCCCGTTGATGCCGCGTACTCCTCTCGCCGAGCTGGAGTACCGGCGTCGACGGCGAGCACTTCCGGGATCGATCCCAGAAGATCAATTGCTTACGGCCGGACCAGGAAGTAAGTGTAGACCTGCCCTTAGACTTAGGACGCATCTGTGCTAAGTCAAGAGACCCTAATACAACATGCTTGTCTCTAACCTGGTTACAAGACATTTAAAATCAGTAGTGTGGAGGGGGCCCACCTGTGTCCCCTTAACTGGATTAAAGCCTTCAACAGTTCAAGGATTCCACTGAGTTATGGGGGCACGGCTCTCATTCACACTACAGACTTTAAGTGGGTCCCCTGATGTGTTTACAGCTGGGTGGGGATTAGCACGGTAAGAATTTACTTCATTCTCACTATGGCTGCCATGGCACATTTGGTGATTGGGACACATGTCTCCCAGTATCAATCTGCTGCTTCATTTGGCTTTAGAGATGGGTCTATCTCACTGACCACCTCAAGAGTAGGTTTTGGAAGGGGGGAATTCTCTCCCAGTCTCACTCCACCTCTAGACGCACTCACGGTGACAGAGTGATCTAACAGACCTTGCAGCATCCAACACTGGGGTTGTGTGGATGTGCTAACTTTGAATGTGGCTTCAAATATTAACAAAACTAACTCTAGCTAAACTAGCTTCTAAACACAGTGTGCCCAGTCAGCATGCACAGGGCAAAGCTATGTCTGAATCGGGGTTTAATCTAATGCCATTATTAAACATGATCCTAACAGTATTTGTCCCCATCTACAACAGCCCATGCTAGAAACTGGTTTAGTTGGAACTGTGTTTCAGAGTTTAAATAGGATTCCTTAACCTAGTTTGTGGTCCATTGTGGAAGATGTAGTAAGAGGAAGCCCTGAAACATAAGCCCTTATCAGAGGCCCGGTATGAGGCCTAAGGCCTGAACTAATGTATTGGTCAAGACTTTGCTAACATAAAGCAAAGTTAAGCTGTGAGCCAGAGGCAGGCCCTGCTCAAAGAAGCTGGCAAGGAAAGGGCTGATGTTGCACAAATATACATACCTAAAAAATACTGGACACTAGAGATATAAACATATGCCCTGATGGTACCAGGACACTCCGATACTTGCACATTCCACACAGATAACAAGGACAGAGTCAAAAGGGTAATATGATGGATAGAGTTGTTTTGTTCAAACCAACATGTACAAGGTGAGAGGCAGCACCTTACTGCATAGAAGGGTTGTACCTTGCTACGTAGGGGGGTTGCACCTCAATACATCAGGAATGATGTGTAACTTGTTTGTACCTGTGTATAAGAGTGCACCCCTGAGTGGATGTCTTTGTCTGGCCTAGGGGGTAGTGGAGAGTCCCGCCACTGACTGAGCCGGTCCATTGTCAGGGGGCACATATTCGTAGTATGTCCTGTAGAGTCTGTGGGAAACTATAACTGTGCTTCGTTTGACAATAAACCTGGCCGAGTGCCTTCGTACCTTATTGGAATCTGTGGTCATTGGGGGTTCTCGCGGGGTCCTAAATTCTTTTAGCTGCCCCTGGGGGACTTATGCTTATATTCATGTCCTGAGTTTTTCTACATGAATGGAGCAGAATCCTGGGGTTTGCATCCCCAGAACCTCAGTCTTCCAGCCTAGTGGTGCCCATACAGCTTGCTCTGCACTGACGCGCAATTGCCTGTGAATGAAGGGAACAGATACTGCACAAGGAGCTGGAGCAGCAGAAACAGAAAATCATCCCCACAAAGGGGAAAAAAAGAAGTCTGGGTTCACCAGCACTGCTGGAGTTTAGGGAACTGCAAACATCACTCCTCAGTCTCTTTAACCTTATATATTTTTGTCTTGCTCATCAGCCAGGCTCTCTCAATGAAGTGAGCAGAGCCACAAAGTTGTGTGAGACAGGGAAGTTCCTCTACGAATCTTCCTATTTGATCACACTCGAGAACTTGCTAATACATTTCAGACCAGAGTCACCTGCATCTTAATGGCAGATCAAAGCATTGTGATGCACTGAAATCTGACTCATCTTCACTCCCATAAACACTCAAAATTCAGAGTGTTGAAGGGAGGAGGTGGGGGGGATGAGAAAGAGTGATCAGTGAGCACTGAAAAGACTGAGACTACCCCGACAGACAAGGAATAGGTTGGCTATTGGCTTAGCAAAGCAGGTTTCCATGCCAGTTACCTGCTCTAATATTGTTGTTGCTGAATAGAAACAAACATTTGGGAGATTTATGCCTCTGTCTTGTCCGTACAAAATCCAGCACAATGAAGAGAATAAGATAATATGCTTTAAAACAGAAGGCAATGCAGCCGCGTTCCTTGGAGCCCCCCCTCCCCCGCTCCCAAGAGCGTGCCTGGAACATAACAGAGGCCCTTGAGACACTCTGAGAACTAGCACTCACAGCAAACACTCACAGTTTGGCACACTGCAGCATGTGCTTTTTCCAGCTGGCACAGTTATCTTGTTGTTATACCTTCTCTGGTGCAAAGAATCTGTTCTCGGTATTGTGTATTACCTTATGGGAAACCTTGGTCCTTAGTTAAAGTGGGTTTACCCTCTAACACCATGTGCGGAATGAATAGCCAGCAGGAGTTAGAACCGAATAAGCCTTACCTCAGAAATGGCAATGAAGTATATTGTTAAGTGAATGAGGTAGGGGGTACGTGTGCCATTGCCCTCTGTTGGATAGAATCAGATTGCCTTCTACTGCTCAACTGTATGCGTTGGGTCCTATACTGTCAATTGCTAATGGAGAGTTGTCGTGATGGTTTTGAAACCTTAAGGGTCTACTTAGCTGGCAGATTTCCTATCATGCTAGGTAACTAATATTGAGATTCTATATGAAGGGGAGGTGGAATTTTAATGCTACAGGGCTGTAGCTCAAGTAGTAGAAGCCTCTGCTTTTGAAGCATTTTCTCTCCCATCTGTCACCATGAAGTTCTGAATGATCTTTGCATGCAGCACAATGACAATCATTAAGTCCTAGGTGGCCAGCTTCCTATGTATTCTTTCCAGATTTACAGGGAGGGAAGCAGTAAATTCCACCTGTCTGTTCTTTTTAGTGAGCCATTGGAATAAACTCCCACATTCACCCTCAGCTTTGCTGTTGATTTGACCCTACATGGCTTTTATCCATTCAATAAAGTCAGTCCCTGGTTCTCTTTCCAGTTCTGCAACCGCACAACCTCTCCAACAGCAGCATGTAGCACTTGCAGTACATACTATAGTACCGTGTAGCAGCAGATTCCTGTAGAGATGGGAGAACTTGTTTGACTTACAGTAGAACCTCAAAGTTACGAACACCTCAGGAATGGAGGTTGTTCGTAACCCTAGAACGTTCATAACTCTGAACGAAACGGTATGGTTGTTCTTTAAAAAGTTTTCAGCTGAACATTGACTTAATACAGCTTTGAAACTTTACTATGCAGAAGAAAAATGTTGCCTTTGACTATCTTAATTTAAATGAAACAAGCACAGAAACAGTTTCCTTATCTTGTCAAAACATTTTTTAATCTTTTCCTTTTTTTTTGGTAGTTTATGTTTGACCCAGTACTGTATTGTATTTGTCTTTTTTTTTTGGTCTCTGCTGCTGCCTGATTCTGTACTTCCGGTTCCAAATGAGGTGTTGTTGTTGACCGGTCAGTTCGTAACTCTGGTGTTCATAACTCAGAGGTTCTATTGTAGTTTCAAATCCAAGCGGACATTGTGGGTTTGAAAGTTCAGCTCAGACGCGTACATTTCTGTCTTTTGGGTCTGCTTAGGAGAGACTGAAAAAAAGAAGCAGGGAAGGTCCAGAATGGGGAAAAGAAAATCCAGTGAAAAATAGTGCAGAGTTAATAAAAATACAATATAAAAATGATTGTGAAATTAGGAGCTGAGAGGGGGACAAAAAATTCTAATGAACAAATAAATCTATATAATATGCAGGGCACCCACTTGTATCCATTTTTAAGGGGAGAGAAGAAGAGTCTTCAATCGTTAATAAGTAGCACAACGTGCCCTATAGTAAGAGAATTGTTTTGTTCTATAGTGAAGAGCTACTGTACAAAACCATAGACGTAAATTAAAAGGAATAAAAAGTCTGAATTCAAACTAGCTTTGGGAACGGTCCAAAAATAATCCAGAGGTTTGCAAAAGCCTTAAACTCCCTTAGGTTCACGTATGTCCACATGGAGTACTATACAGATGTAATATTTACAGTAGTGACCACACTATCGCCCAGTTAGCATTTGCCCTTTAATTGGTATCCCTAAAAAGACTTAGAAGCATTATCTGAATCCTATGACATTCTGCTCCCACAAAACATTCCAGTTTGTGGGGGGCACTATTACCTGCCTACTTTGTTGTAATATGTAGCACTTTTAATTCGTACTGTAGATCACAAAGCTCATCAAAATAAATATTGTTTTACAGATGGGAAACTGAGGCACAGAGTAAATGGTTTTCCTAAAGTCACACAGCAAGTCAATGGCAGAACTGGAAATAATAATCCAGGTCCCTTGACTCCCTGTAAAGTGTTTTTAGATCTTGAATGAAGCTGGCTCCAGGGAAGCAACCAGCACAAATTCCTCTCATCGGGGGCCCACCCATATATTTTCTTCTTGATCATTGTAAATATGAATCTTTGCTTAGTGGAGAACGGATATGCTCCATTTTATGCTATACTGATCATACACAAATTTCATGTACATTATCTGCAAGTATGGTTATTTTGCCATCACAGAATGAATGCAGCTCAAACTCACACTTGGATATAATCGCTGTTATGATTACATAAAAGATTAACTAGATATTATATAATCTAGGAATTTAGGCTGCTAGATAGCTTTAAACCTTTCAATATTACTGCTTCCCACTCCATGGGATCCGAGTCACACAAAAAGAAAAGTATTATGAGCTCAATTATGCAACTATGATGTCAGTCTGATCTAGCAGCTGCATTTGATACTTTGAGCTGGGTGATTTAAGTAATATTTTCAGTTGAGTCCTTTCTCCCCTCCCCCCAAATGAAACAGATCCAGTGCGACATACATGATGCTGCAACAACAAATAAGAGTAACCCAGGCAGAGATACTGTCATGTAATATACTGTGTTCCTCCCTGTTTTATTTTGAAGGCAGAGCAAACTCCCAATCTTTCAGGATATCCAAAGCAGCAGAGAATAAAAACAGGTTATATTTTGTTCAAAAACATTGAAGGAAAAAATCTATTTTTCTTCCCTTATGTTTGTAGTTAGCAAATCTGGCGGTGGCCAGTGAGCGCTCGAGAAGAGCCATATTCAGATATAGGATGTCAAACTCCTCAGTGAGAGGAAGAAAATGGCAAAAGGGCCAGATTTGAGCTTTGGGATTAAAAGTCAAAATCAAGGTCCTGACCAAGGCTGTGCAATCGTTTCATACAGAACCCTGAACTCAGAGCAGCTTCAGGGCCTATTGCTATCCTGAAGCCTCAGCCTAGGTTCAGGAAAACTTCCCAGATTTGGATGACAGGTTTCCTATTTGGATGGATGCTTTTTGCACATTCCTACCCCAATTATCCTGCCAGTACACCCTTTTCTACACAGCCCTGAGGGGCTGACTGACCTTGGCCTTTGTCTTTGGAGCAAACTTTTTGCTCCATTCTGGGTTTGAATGCTCCCCCTACCACAGAATCTTAAGGCACTCCTGGGTTCTTAGTCCATCTCTAGCATGGATTTTCTCTGGATCTTTGGCCAAGTTACTGCAGTGTGCGGGTGCAGGTCACTTGCCAGGATTATCTGGGTATTTCCATGCCATTGTGGGAGCTTTGAGCACTGGTGCATCACAGTCTCTCCTGCTCTTTGCCTGTGGCACATAATATCTTAGGCTCCTGTGGGCTGTAATATTTTGGTCTTATTTTGGTTGTTGGGTTCGGTGTGCTGGGTGGTGTTGGTGGCCTGTGATATGCAAGAGGTCAGACTAGATGATCTAGTGGTCCCTTCTGGCCTTAAACTCTGTGACTCTATGATTTCACCTCCCTGCCTTCATTTTGCTAGCTGCAAAATGGGACTAACAACACTTTTTTACGTACCTCGGTGGGCTACTGTGAAGGTTACAGCACTTTGAAAATTAAATCTATTTGAAAAAAATTAATCTCCATCTTTTCAGTTTCATAGATGATACCATATATGATACTACACTGCTGACTTGAGTTAGATATATGTTGTATACACATGATTCTGCTCCTACTGTAGAAACACACTACTGTTCGGCATCACAATAAATTATATTAGAGTATTAAAAATAAAACATATTAAAGTATTAAAAAGAAAAGGAATGTGTGAAAATGATCAAAGCACATTATTGAAAGCTCTCCCTAGTATAACGCCAATAAAGTCCAGGGATATGCTTGGACCATTGAATACACCTGAGTTCTGACCTCTAAACCACTATTTCCAGTTTAAACCCACAGAAATGGTCGCTTGTATGTATTGTGATATGCACAAATGGGACAAGAAGATGATATCGTCCAGCTCTTTATTCATGCCCTAAGCAGAGATTGGAGCACAGGCCTCTGGTAGTGACAGGCTAGCATGCTAACTTATCGCACCACTTACTCCTCATCCACCCCCATTTGATATCCGAGAATATGCCCCCTGCATAGTTTAGATTTGAACTGGGTTCCTACTTCATACTCAGATGGGACTTGTGCTCACAGAATATGCATGAGTTTCTTTTAAACGCCATATGCTGTTGGTATTCACCCCTTCTCTGATAATTGTCATCACTGCTACAGCTAGTAATATTTTGTGGTCTTGCTGGGAATCAAACACACCGTGAGCCAAAGTATAACAGCTTAGGGGCTTTGGGAAACTGGGATTTCAGCTCTGAGAATTTCTTTCACTGGCTTAAGTTCCATTCTGACTTGCCAGTGGAGGAAAATTCCTTTGATTCCTGACACTTCTCACAAACAACTCCATCTCTATTTCTAGCCTCGTTTTGAAACAGTAGAAGATAATGGGTTTTGTGAATGTCTTTCATCTTGATGCACACTTCGAGATAAAGGGGTGCTTCTTGTTACATTAAATTCTAATATGATGCAATCCTTATCTGTATAATATACTACTATTCTTTCAAGTTCTATGCAGCTAACTTGGCTAGCCTCTGAAATGTGCTCCAAATACAAAAATTCTTTGAGATGGGTAGGTTCATTTTTGGATATATAGTGATTTAAAACCAATCCCGGGAGCCAACAGTTGCACAGACACTGTAAGAATTATAGGTGCCCAACTTTCCTTCGTTTACTTAATTACTTCTGGTGGCAGTGGTATTAAACTGCATAAATCATTCAGGACATCGAGGAGCTGGATAATAGAACTGTGTTTGCGATCCTCAGCTAAGGCTTGGTTTTGATAAGGGAGCCTGTGTTACAGAAATTAATATACAAATTACAGTAGATCTGCCCCTGCGAGGTTGCAAATTGGAACATTTGACCACTCCTCTGGAAGAAAGTATTTGAGTTAATCTGCTGTGGTATTTAATTTTCCCCAGCGTACACTGCACACTGCTGAAAGTAAAGTGGGTGGGTGTTCTGTGTCTATGGACATATCCTTGTTTCTTTAGGAATGTTGCCCTTTGTCTAAGCAGGCATGCTGTCCTGCCTTCTGTTCTACTCTGTACCCATGGGATCATTAATTTTAAAGAGTTTGCTTTGATGCTGGGTAGATTTAAGGGTTTTCCTCTCGGAGTTGAGTAATTTTCCCTTGCTACTGATTGCAGGCTGGCTCCTAATTGTTTGAGAATGAGGTTGGCGTGAGTATTATAGGCAGTAGCTATTGCTGGGTTTCTGTATTCATATTTCACTAATAGGTCTCTTCCATTAAATGCTGATTTATTTGAATTCTGAAATCACAGGGCTATGACTTTTGGCACAGCCATTACCAAGGGGTAAGATGTATAAGATGCACTGCCCCAAGAATAGCCATGGGAGGCATTGTGACTCAGATGTGTCCAAGTCATAATTGCTCCAGTTCCTTCTTGCTCTTGGAGTAGCAATTTGCTGCTCTCCTACAGCAATGGCAAGATGCAACACTTCCCACAGTGGTTGGCCAGAGTCACTGAACCAATGTGTGTGGAGGGGGAGAGATGAGGGGCTGGGCTCCCTCTATTTTCTGCCCACTTTTTTTCTGCAGGGAGTGCATGGGAATGAAGCACCTGCTTACTTCTATGAATCCAGACCCAAAGTGCAGGTGGCCTGCACCAGGGCATAAGGGGACTTCAGATTCTCTCACATGGGCATGTGGTCCAAGTCACAATCTAGCCCATAATGATACAGTGGTGTAAGGACGATCTCATTCATAGCCCCACTACTACAAATGATATTCTGTGTTCCTGGGCAGGAAGAAGTTCACTCCCCACCCTGTAATAACTCACTTCAGATAACGAAACGCTGGTGTATCTTCCTTCAAGTCTGGTCTGCCACATCCAGGATTTCAGCCAGCCTAGGAGTGCTGTATCTTGTATTGGAGTCTCTATTCCACCTGAGGGCCATGAACATCACCAGACCTAAGAAATACAATGTGGAGGAATTTTTTCCCATACTGAATCAGGAATCACTGCTGTGTATAGTAGGATGGTAGAATGATATGGAGACTCTACTTAGTGTAAAATTAAATTTTAAAACATGTATGATGGGGAACTGATTGGCTTGTAAGCCAATCTCTTTGACCTGTATTGGGGGCAGGGCCCCACCTCCAAATGACAACAGCCTCCCCATCAGGATGAGAAGGATGGGGCCACAAAGGGACAGGGTGAAGCATGCCAGTCTATTTGATTACTAGGATTGGTGGGCAGAGTCTACAAAGTCATAGAAGTCCCACCCCCTCAGGCAAGGGATGGGCCACAGAACCCAAACACCAACTGAGCATGGAGTGGGGGGGGGAGGGGGGGAAGAGAAAAAATGAATAGAGGTGGAAGTACAGATCGTAGGGCCAAAAGGAGGGAACCAGAAGGGGGTATGGAGCAGAGAACCCCAGGCAATGCCCACTCCTACGAAAAGGAGTCCAAGGACTCAGTGGATACCACTCAGTCGATCTCTGCCTGGATGTGTGCATGCACAAGGCTTCAGAAAGAGGTACACTTTTGCAGAGACCCCTACCCCATCCAGCTTCCTCCTCCTCCTGGATGGATGAATGGCCATCTTGGTGAATGCCAGGAGGAGATTGATGAAGGAGACTGACTATCTACCCAAAGAACAACCAGAGCCTTCTCAGCAGCAGCACAATCTTCCTAAAAGACCCTTTCCTGCCAATGTGCTTCAACTCTGCCCTGGAGAGACTACCTCCAATGTCCATTCAGTCTTTGGACTTCCAGATCACACTGCCAACATGAGTGCCAGTTTGGATGGCAGTTTTGTGGCCTGCACTCCTATCTGTTCAGAGCTAGACTGAGGTAAGCAATTCATTTAACAGAAAATGCTTAAAAACTGTCAGACTGTACATGCTTTTGGGCACTACTGACTTGGCCTGACTTTGAACTAGTAGCCAAAGGGTGAAGGACTAACAATTCTCTGAGCCCATTTTTCTGGGGGGTCTGAAGTCCAGGAGAATAAAGCCATCCACTCTATTTAAAGTTGTCCGTTAATCCCCATTTAAGTATGTCTTCTGAGGTAATTCAGCATGATCTATAAACTTGGGTTATTGATTTTGTTAATATTTTATGATCTCTATTAGTCATTTATATTTTTAGAAACCGAGTCCATGAAAAAATTTAGGTCACTTTTTCCTTCAGTCTGCTTTGGGGCAAAGGATCTTTTCCTCTGCATTGTGTTTCATTAAAGCCTTCTATGGCTGATAAATGAAATTAGAGTGAAGCTTAAATTGAGGCCTAGCTGGTATAGAATGCTATTTTGAAATATGGCTGTACCTATATGTCTGACAGAAAACTATAACACTCTCATTAGCCAAGTCCAAAAATTTTCCATTACAAATCTCCTCTTAGAAGCAAATGCCCTAAATATCCTTTTTTCCCACCCATTTATTTTCTCTGGGGTCATCCTTTTCCCAGATGAGAACAGTGACACTTACTTTTTAATTTTTTTTAAAAAAAGTACTGTTGTGTTCTGTAATATTTAAAGGCACACTAGCTTTTGAATATGATTATTCCTAAATTAATATTTCAACTGTCTCAGTCAAGTTGCAGGGCAAGGAAAGTGATCGTCTTTTGAAAGACTGGATGGTATTGGCAGTAATGAGGCAACACAATGTTGTTGGAATTACATAGGAGAATGGTACTATGGCATACTATACGGATTACATAATGATAATGGCAGAATAACAGGAATACAAACAATACTGGTAGGCCATTTGGGGGGAAAAGTGAACAGAAAGGTGCCAATAAAATTATGCATCTGATGCAGTCATATGATCGCCTGAGTTTCCACAGTGGACTTCACTTTGTGAAAGGTTAGTGAAAGTCTCTAGAAGAGTTCAAATCCACACCAATCTCAGCTGGTTGGCCAAATTCTGAAGCTCTTATGGATGCAAAACTTCCAGTGAGTCTGCAAGGTCTTTGATGCAAGGACTGTCTCTTACCATGTGTTTGTACAATACCTACTACAGTGGAGCCTCCAGGTGCTTCCCCAGTATTACAATCAAATCAATCAATCAATCAATAGGGACTGAGTAAAAGACTGGATAAGGCCCTCATTGTTTGGGCTATCCCAGGGTTTTAGACAAATAATGTGGTTTTAATGGTACAGATGGTGTGGATGACCCAAGGCTCAACAAATAGTCCTTGCTATACAAATACATGAAATGTGCTATGCTATGCACGCAGCTCAATTTAATATACCAAGCACCAAAAACCTTCCCATCAAATAAGCTGGGACACACATGGTTAACAGGCAGGAAGTTCAGATTTCTGGGTGACACAGTCCTTAGCTCACTTTGTTAGAAAGAAGGAAGAAGAGTACAAAGGTGCAAGATAGTAGTATCATCAGGATTAACTTTGAGTGTTTATTTACTGGCTTTTGCCAGGGTTTTCCACCATGCTGGTGCTGGTTAAACATAGATTATTGGTTTTAACACTTTAGAAATCGTTTTATGGATGGTTACAAAATGCAGCTCTAACCTTTTGCACCAGCTTTACATTGCTGTAACTCCATTGACACATCCTGATTTAGGGCCTGCTCCAAAAGCCCACTGACGTCAATGGGAGACTTTCCACTGACATCACTGGGTTTTGGACCAAGCCGCTGATATGGTGTAAGTGAGATCAGAATACTAATAATTAAAATAAAGCCTAAAGAGTGAAAGAAACAGGAGTAAAAAGGAAATAATTCCCCAGCCCCTATCCTCCCTCCCCCCAAAAAAGTCACTCCAAAAATCATTCTAAGATGAAGACCTTGTACATAGCAAATTTCAACCTTTTTGAGTAAATGTGTATAGTCATATAAAATCCCCATTGGGGTGATTTGGTAATAGAACTCCCGATGCACTCAGCTATACGAATATGAATCAAGAACTGGGGGACTGGATGGCTCAGGAGATATATGTAGCTAAGTCAGATACCTGAAAATGACTTATACGTTTCAGTTCAGTTCCTACTGGACAGGCAGCCACATCTCAAAACCCACCACCAATCTAATTTTTAGCAGTGATCCCTTCAGGTCAGGATTAAACACTTTGACGGGGCATAGCAGAGAAACTTGCACTGCCATCATCTGCACTGCAGTATCGCCAACCCCAAGCATTCAAAAATTGTGAGTTAAGCCTGTCAAATCATGAGATTTAATAATAATAAAATAAATACATCTCTATACAATAATAAATGTTGGGTTCTTTTTATTTGCCTTCTAATTTCTGGGCCTCTAGGGAACACTCGGGTCACATTTTATCGTTTTTCTCCACAACTAGAAACTTACTTAGGGTACGTCCAGACTACCCGCCAAATCGGCAGGTAGTAATTGATCTATTGGGGATCGATATATCACGTCTTGTCTAGACGCGATATATCGATCTCCGAACGCGCTCCCGTCGACTCCGGAACTCCACCAGGGCGAGCGGGCGGTAGCGGAGTCGACGGGGGAGCCGCGGCTGTCGATCCCACACCATGAGGACCTGAGGTAAATCAATCTAAGATACGTCGACTTCAACTACGCTATTCCCGTAGCTGAAGTTGCGTATCTTAGATCGATCCCCCTCCCCCCATCAGTGTAGACCAGCCCTTACAATTGTAAAGCTGAGATTCAAATGCAATTTCTTGATTCCAGAAGCTAGGACTCTAAGAAAGAACGCTCAGTAAAATTGTCAGAGTTGGCAACACTGACACTGTACCTGTTTGGTAGGATAACTGAAGAACTTCCATTTTCAAGAGTAGTTTACAGGTCATTTTGTTTGCAGCAAGTATTCTGTTCACTACCTGTACACTGCAGCTCTGGTAGGTCACAGCCAGCCAGATGACTGCATCTAATTTTGGGGAGCCACTGTGTTTCATGGCCTTGCCATTTATAGGTCTGGGACAGTAACTGGGAGACTGAAATCTATTATTTTCCCACTAGCATATTACTGTTCACAGCTGTTAAAAGTGGGCATACTCTGGCTTCCAACATTGGAAAGCAGACATTCTCGATGTAGCTTTCATTAACACCCCTAGTTTTCCAGGACATTCTTCATATACCTTCTCTTGCACCCCTACATTCCAGGAGTGCCAGCCTGTCTCCTCCTCCCATGAGCACCCAGTTCACTTTAAAAAAAAAAAAAATCTAATCGGACAGCCAAGAATCCTGCAACGTGAAGTCTTCCCTTTGGATCATTTCACTTTACATTTAAGTCCAAACTGACGGAAGTGAAAGAACATTTGGGCCATGATTAGTTATTCCTATTAAGTGATTCTATCACATTTCATTGAAGTTCTTAAACCCATGGGAATGGCCAGAAGGACTGACTGGGGTCAGAGGTTTCAGCACAGGAATAGAGGAAGCTCAAAATCACTAGGTAATAAATAAAAAGAACAGGAGTACTTTGGCACCTTAGAGACTAACACTAAGGTGCCACAAGTACTCCTGTTCTTTTTGCTGATACAGACTAACATGGCTGCTACTCTGAAACCTGTCATTATGCAAGGCACTGCATTTAGCCGTATGGAGTGGAAATCCATTTTTTTAAAATTTGTTAGTCTCTAAGGTGCCACAAGTACTCCTGTTCTTTTTGCTGATACAGACTAACACGGCTGCTACTCTGAAATAGGTAATAAATCTTTGCTTCCATAACCAGATCTGGCAAAAGTCTCCCTCTGTTCTAAAATCCTCCTGGCTGAATATGGTCCGAAAAAGAGCCTGTGCTAGGAAGCTTGGAGCGATACCTTGTTAAGATCCTTAGGCTTAACCTTTCGCCTTCACCCTCAGTGTGCTGTGTGAAAGGAGACAAAACCATAGCAGAGGATGTGGCTGAGCAGGATGCGTCCCTTGTTCGGTATAAGCACTTTCCTCCTGCACAAAATACCTGTGCAGAGTTCTAGGAGCCCTTATTGTAGCCCTTGAGCGGTGTACCATTCTCATTGCTGTTAATAAGAGGTATACGCTTGCCAGGTGAAGGGAGATGCCCCTGGAGATATGGTTGGCTGAACTGTTGAGTCTGATTCATGGACAAAGTGTCTAAACTTTTATTTTTGCAATTTTCAGTATAAAGAAAGACTCACTGAGATATTTTAATGATTCTTTCCTATCAAAGGATCCACGTAGTATACACTACATTTCACCGTGCTCAAGTTTTTCATATAATCTAGGCCAAAGATCTAGTTTCATGTCATCCAGGCCATTGACATCTGAGTTTGGTTGTTCAAATACAAAGGATCAATACTTTCCTTGAATTATTCCAGCCTCTGTCCTTGAAAGCACAGGATCTCTCACTGGACATGAGTCTAGCATCAATGTTTCCCCAGATTCTGTTTTTCTGTCATAGTTTTGCGGCAGGCTTAAAACGTACATGTCGGTTCCTGGTTCTGAAGCCAAAATGAGGAGCCTTTGCCACCCCAGCTCCAACTGCTTCAGAAAGAAATAATTCTCAGGCCTTGTCTACCCTGGAAAGCTTTTCCAGTTATACTGGTGTAATTATACCAATGTAGCTAAACAGACACAGGTATAGTGGTGTAACTGGCCATGTCAACACTATTATTTTGCTTTAAAAGTGGCTTTTTCCATTTTAACTTAAACTTTTTCCAAAGAAACATAAATTAAACAGGAAAAAGCCACTCTTATACCAGAATAAATGCATCTACAGGGGAGCTATACCAGTATAATTCTAGTGCTTTAAATTTACACCTTGTTAAAGCCCTACTCGAATTGCAGAATGATTGTGAAAAAATTGCAGCTGAGTTGCAGACAAGCCGTGAAAAATTATGGAAAAATAATAATGGACCTTATTATTTGAGGTCATAAAGTCCATTACTACTTTTCTGCTGTCGGCTGTCTGGGGCTGACAGCGGCTCCCTGGGGCTGACAGCAGGGGCCTGGAGTTGACAGTAGATGCTCCCATTCTTAGCCCCAAACCCGGCAGGGCTCCCACTGTGAAAATTGTGGTGGAAGCCTAATATTGAAGAAATTGCAGATTCACAAGTTACATGGGGCCTTACACCCTGCCTTATATTGGTATAATTCCCCCATATAGATAAGCTCAAAGAAATGTTAAACAACATGTATTAGATAAGCATAAGGCTCTACTGTATATTAATAGATTACATACACAGATGCAAGTTCTGGATAATGTTGGACAAGGGACACAAGCACATACATAAGTGCATACTTTGACTCAAATTCTCTGCTCATGTAAATTAGCAGAGCACTATAAAAGTAAATGGAGCTACAGCCCTTTAAACCAGAGATTTGGCCCAATATGTATGGTGCAAAAAGTATTAACATTCATCCATCTACTAGCTGCAAACAGCCAAAAAAAAAACCCCACAACAACAACCGTGTGTGTATGGATTGGTTAAGTTGCCCATATATGTGCCAACAAGCTCCAGTACTATGTTCCCTTTATATCCGTCCATGGCTCATGCTCATGCAATGGCCCATCTGTAACTTTTGGAGTGTTCAAAGGTGACCACAAGAGCTGCAGAGTGAATATTTGTTCCTGTTTTATTTTTATGGCATGACCTATGTGTACACTCACCCCAAAGCGTGATCTTTTGGCTGTGCCTTCACTTCAGTTAGAAAGAAAGCCAAAGTTTGGAACAATGTTGTTTATACCCGATTTCTATTTATTCCTTCCTGTTTTAATTTTTCCTGCATTTGGTTTTTAATTCTTCCAGGATTTTGTTAGAGATTGGTAGGGTCTTTTTAAATCCAAGATAGTTCTAACATTGCCAGATCAACTAGTACAATAGCAAAGCAAATATTTTATTGTCCAAACAGGTTTAGATGAAAATTGGTAGATAACACTGGGGCAACTTATCTTCAGAGGGACCTCATTTCAACCACAGCATAGTGCATTTTCAAGAGATCCCTTTAGACAGGCAGGCAACCAAAAATACATTTTATCCCTACATTTTAAGTAGCAAAGGGAACTAGCCAAGATGGTTTGTTGAGAGATCCTCAGAGCTGGGACCATCCTAAACATTTGGAAAGCCCTTAGCACATAGCAGATGATACCATAAATAATAATCATGTCTGAGATTTCCTGGTAAGCTTGAGGATCAAACCTGCAATGATGAACTGCTGCTGTTACTGGGCCAAAACATACCAGCCCTTAATCAAGCACTATCATTACTGAAGCCAATGGGTTAATTTGGTTAAGGACTGCAAGCCACATATTGCTTGGATGCCCTCCATGCCCAGCACACATATTGACTTTAATTAGAGCACTGTCTGCAGAGGCCTCACAGGATCAGGCCCAAGTAAGAACTGTGGCATTTGATCCGTGGACGTTATATTTTCAAAGGAACTTTTTAAAGAGGATAAAATTGGAACTCCCATGGGGCAAAGAACCGAAATGCTCAGAATCATTTCAACGAAAGACAAAGGAGGAGAGGCAAGACACATGAAAATCCACTTTGCCCTCATTAAAAGTCAATGGGAGCTGTGTGGGGCGTTTCTTGTGACATGGATTGTCTTATTGTTCTGGGTTTGTACTGTGCCTAGCACAATGGGGTCCTGCTCCATGACTAGGGCTCCTTGGTGCTACAGTAATACTACTACTACTACTGCTAATATCCAAATACAGAATTAGGACCACTGTTTTTATTAGACATTATGGTGTAGCGCCTAAAGCACCAGACTGGGAGTCAGGAAACCTAAATTCTATTCCAGAGCTGGTCACTGACCTTAGCAAAGTCACTTCACCCCTCTCTGCCTCCATTTCTCTATCTCTAAAATGGGGATAAAAATAATACTCTCCTTTGTAAAGTGCTTTGAGATGTGATATATGAGAGTTAAGTATTATAAGTTTATGAAACAATAGAAACATAAATTAGAAGAAATTATTAAGAAACAAATTACTGTCCCTCAAAAGAATTATTAAATTATAGTAATACCAAAGGTTAATAATTCTTGTTTATATTTCAACCCTTGTTTTAAAAGGTTTTCTTCCTCTCACACTTTCTCTGTAAGCTAACTAGTATGTATCGCTAAGAGATTCCCAGCAGCTCCCAGCACAAAGGACCTGCACCGTTGTAAAATAAACTGCAGTTCACAGATGATCATATTTCGCTGAATGAGTGACCTTTACAAGGGAAAAAAACAAAACAAAACTTTTCATTGGGTTTAAATGGGTAGCACGTAGGAGCAACAGAAGGAGGTGTGTTCTATTTAAGCTACAAGTTCTCAGAGCAACAAAAAGACCAGGAAGGAGGAGGATGAACAACTTCAGCTAAATAATCCTTGTGGCATAATACATTCACTCTTTAAAGCGCTCCGCTTGCATAGAAGGTGATGACATGAGCAACTAGATGGACAGCACATTCTTCAGCTGAAAGAGTGAACTCATTATAGTCAGATCCCAGAATTTTAGAGTTAGAGAAATGCCAATGCTCATGACCTGTTCCTCCTTTAGTATACACTGCACAAACATCCAGCCTGCTCTTCTTTGCCTTATCTCCTACTAAGCTACAGGTCAAATCTGACTTGATTTATAGCCCACTGTTAAGAGGATCTGCAATGGGGGACCCTACATTGGCTAAGTATTACAGAGCACTGACTATGGAACAGTCAATAATGTAGTCTAAGTATAGCATCCTTGGGGAGGTGGGTTTACAGCTAATAATATCACCTCCTACTAATCTCAGCTATTTAGAGGAGGTTTTAGCAATGGAGGAATCCTCCATGGAAAGAGACTTTCAGCTTCTGGGTTCATCAGTGCATTCAGCAGCGGTTGCTAAAAATAACAAGAGGGTGTGAGAGCTGTAATTAGTGCTGTTAACTTTAGCTACAATGAGTGGATGAGTCAGTCTGTCAAAATGAGCAATAGCTGACTAGTTAACTGCAACACCACATTTCATAAAAGTTAAACCACAACTGGATACAATAATAAAATACAATGCTTCTGATGTGTTTTTAAGCCTTACACACAATTTTCATAGATGACTGGGAACGTAGTCTAGTTGATTAGTCATGAGACCAAGAGGTAGGATGGCTGGTTCTAGGCCTGCCTCTGCCATTGACATGCTTTGTGGAAGTCACTTAGACACCTTAGGGACTTTGGCATCTAAAAAGGCACATAAGAGCCTAAATACCTCTGAGGACCTAACTCCCATTAATTTCAGGGGGAGTTAGGTGCCTCAGCACCTCTGAAAATCCCACTTGGGCCCAGATCCTCAAAGGTATTTAGGTGCCTAACTCCCACTGAAAGTAACTCCACTGGGAGTTGAGTACTGAAGTGCTTTTAAAAATCCCTTTAGGCGCCTATCTGCATCTTTCAGCACCTAAATACTTTTAAAAAAAATATGGCCCTTAACCTCCATCTCTCCTCTTACCTACTCCATGGGGTGTTGTAAAGATTAACATTTGTGAAGTGCTCTGAACAGGTCGAGCGCTATAGAGGTGATCAATACTATAATTCCATAGGGAATAATTTATTATCAAAGGTAGAGCTGGCAAAACTTGGGCTCTCCAGTTCATGAGAAATTTCAAAATTTAGTTTCACTCTGATTGCGGGTCGAGTTCTCCCAGGCCTTCCAGGCTCCCAGCTCCATGGCACGGAGCCTAGAAACTCTTTTTCATTGGAGCTGGCTGGGAATTTTCCAATGAAAGGTCCCTTATCATTAAAGTTGGTCAAAAAACTGAAAGAAATTATAAAGTCCTTTCAATTTTGCAGGATTCAGAACAGACCCCTTTAGCCTGATATTTCTAGTAGCATTTTTATTGAGTCTGTTATGGATATGTATCAAAAAACAGCTTTTCAGTTCATAAAATGGTGTGTGGCCAGCACATCCCTCGCCCGCGCTGCTTCCCGCTGCCCCCATTGGCCTGGGACTGCGAACCGCGGCCAGTGGGGGCCGTGATCGGCCAAACCTGCCACGTCAGCAGGTAAATAAGCTGGCCCGGCCCGCCAGGGTGCTTACCTTGGCGAGCCGCATGCCAAACGTTGCCGACCCTGGTATAGCACCTTTCATTCAAGGAAGTCAAATTACTTCATTAAGACTAGTAGATGTTGACCCTATTTTACAAAGGGCAAACTGAAGGGTAGAATGGTAGGAGAAATGCCCAAGGTCATGCAGGGAGTCAGAGACAAAGACAAGGCAAGAGCCCAAGTCTCCACAGTTTCAGTTTTTTGTCTGAACATACAGTTTTAGCTAAACTAAAACACGGTAGAAAAGTTTGACTGATTCAAAGGAATGCCCATCCAGCAGTGTGTATAGTAGGTAATTTTCTACCCATTACCTGCTGCATCTACACCAGAGGTTCTCAAAATGTGGTCCGCGGATAGGTCCCTCTAAGGTGCGCACCTGGGTGGCCGCACACAAGAGAATGAAGGGCCACCCACCTAATTAGTGGAGCCATGCAGGCATGCTGCGACTAATTAGGTGCCTGGACCCTGGAGAAGACGCACACGTAAGGTGAGGTGGTGGCCTTGGGAGGAATAGGGGGTAGGTGGGAGGGGGCAGTGGGGTGAGAAGACAGGGTGGGGGGAATTTGGGATGTGCGGGACTGCGGCGGCCAGAGAAAGTGGCGACTTTCCCCAGCTCCAAGACTGTGGCTGCCGGGGAGAGACCCCCTCTCTTCCCCAGCCCCAGCTCGGGGGCTGCCATGGTGTGGGAGAGAGGGAGAGATCCCCCCTCCTTCCCAGCCATCGCAGGGGAGAGAGGGCACATCCATTGCATTAGAAAGGCAAGACTACGGATATTAAAATACGAGTTGTGTGTTTTTATTTGTAGAACAAAAAAAACTATTATTAAGGCTTTTTTTTATATAGCGCTTTTATCCAAAGCGCTTTTCAATAGTTAGCTAACAGTACAAACAACATTTGGAAAGACCACTAAGTGGTCCACCGAGACCCTCAGCAATTTTCAAGTGGTCCGTGCAAAAAAAAAAAAGTTTGAGAATGACTGATCTACACAATATCGATTCCATAGCTTCAGTATTTCAGAGTGTCTGTTTGAACCTGGAAGAAATAGTACAATAAGAGCTTTTATTGGTGAGCTTTTACTTTTAATTTATTTGTGAGGGGTAGACCTCTTGAGCTTCAAAATTTAAATTCAATGTGAATCGGCACCTAAAAGTTTGAATATTTATTCACACTTCACGGAATGAACCAAAACTTTTGGATCCACAAAATTAGGCTACCCATCACACAAAAGCAGGCTCTCCCATGAAGCTTCCAGTGCTTCCTGCTAGATCCAAAGTACCTCAACAATAGCCTCTTGTAGTATCCCAGCTCTTTTTTGAACCTCTTGTTCAAAAACGTTCACCCTAACGTATATGAGTGGCTGGGCAGTTTGCACCATATGTCATAAAAGTCTCTTCGGAGGGAAGGGTGATGGGACACAATCACACATAGTGCCAAACTAGCAGCATGTATTTGTAAGCGCTTGGCTATACACCATTTTTGTACTACTTTAGCTATATCATTTTATAGTTAAAGCAGTACAACCCCCTAGTGAGGCCACAGTTACACTAGTATAAAGATGCTTATTTGGCATAGTCCAGTGCAGAAATATGCATCTTTATACCAGTATAACTGAATCCACATTAGGGGGTTGTACCACTTTCACTATTTTGATATAAAATTACACCCCAAATTGTAAGGGTTAAAGTGGTACCAAGACTGTGTCAGATTAAAATAGTAAAAAAAAAGCTGCCAGGCAGCTGCAACTCAATAGCTGAATGGTGAGAGTGACACTGCTGGCAAATACAATGGATTGAATTTTCCCTAGGTGTCGTGACCTTACTACCTGGCTACAGTCCAGATTTTGAGGTCCTTCCAGCACCCTCTGATTCAGAAGGGAAATGCGGACTAATGGCCAGAAAGTGATGCACTAGGGAAAGACTGTTTCTAAGTATTAAACAAAAATCAAATCAAATCTTGAGCTATTGGATTAAAGAGACCACAGTGCTTTAGCTTTTCATTTAAGTGTCTCCATATTATCACAGTGACAACAACAGGCTGTGTGACTGGGTCAGTGTTGCCCTGCAGTTTCCAGTCTAATTTGAATGTTTTACTGCTTGCTCCATATAGTAAAGTGGACCCCTGTACATGGCAGAGCCCCCATTCGTAGGATCAGGCACTGAGTTTGTAAGCAGAAATATATTTAAATTACAATAGAGAGTTTTTAATGCATTCAGAAAGTGCCAGTTGTATTTTGTTGGAGTGCGTTCTTCTTATTTCATCAACAATCTGAAGGGGAGAATGCAGTAAAACAATGACCTAGGAGCAGGGGTGAAAGTAACTTAAAGGATTTACCAGTACTCCAGAGTCCTTAGGAGGGGCGGGGCCTCTACTGGAAGAGGCGGGGCCTTTAAATCCCCTGGCCCTTTAAATCACCGCCAGAGCCCCGCCTCTGCTACCCCAGGGCTCCAGCAGCGGGGCTCGGGTGGCGATTTAAAGGGCCCCAGAAGGTAGCGGCAGTGGGAGCCCCGAGCCCTTTAAATCGCCACTCGAGCCGCGCTGCCGGAGCCCCAGACCCTTTAAATAGCCGTCAGAGCCCTGCCGCCGCCTCCCCAGGGCTCCGGGGACGATTTAAAGGCCCCGTGGCGGTAGCTGCGGCAGGCGCTCCGGGACCCTTTAAATCGCTGCCTGAGCCCCTTCGCTGCTTCCCCAGGGCTCTGGCAGCAGGGCTCTGGTGGCAATTTAAAGGGCCCAGGGCTCCAGCCGCTGCTGGGAGCCCCAGGCCCTTTAAATTGCCACCAGGGGAAGCCAATCCGCCCCGGTACGGCGCACTGGCTCGTATCGGCTTACTTTCACCTCTGCCTAGGAGATGGTTTGCACCAGTGTTGCTACATTGAGATAAGGGCACTAATGGAGTTTGAAATGCAGTCTGGATATGCTGCACTGCTGTAACACAAGGCTTGCACCAGTGTAAGTGACTGGGATCAAGTGCACCTGTGCAGCATTTCTTCATTAGGGGTTCACGCCGGTTGTAACTACATCAATACTGCTAATCAAGATAAGTCTGCAATGACCTAGATGCTGACTCTCCACTGCCTGGCTTCTTCTGTAGTCATTTACATGTATACAAAGCAAGTGCAAAATGCTACCACCGGTGTGTGCAAGTGGAGAGTTGATTGGATAGCCTTTCATACCCACTTTGCACAGGTGTAAGTGATCACACAAGGCACATAGTAGCAGAGAACTGAGTCCAAAGACTCTACCTCCATGGTCACAGTGTAGATGGGGAACTGGCACGATTGCTGCTGGGCCCTGGTTGGGAGGAGTCAGGGTCTGGCTTCCTTCCTAGATTTTTCAGAGTGGGGCATTCCTAGAGTGTCAGTCACTGCTTCCTTGCATCACTGCATCTGCTTCTTAGGCTGTGGTTAAACCTGTGAGACTGAATCACAGTGCTACAATTTGTTTAGTAAAAAGTTGTGTGAAAAAGAGTTATTTTCAGGAGTTTGTCATTTTGCACAAGCCTTAAAATAACCAGATCCAGAGCTAGAATATATGAACCTATTTTGCAAAGCCCAAACCTCTGTTCTATCCAGACAAGAAACCCAAACTTTTAAGGCTCATATTGGTTTGGACAAATTACCTCTTCTTTCCTGGCAAACCAACAGACCCTCTGTCTTCTCTTCTCCCATCCTCGTACACAGAGACCAGTAAACAATAATAGTCTAACTGGATCACACTCATAGCAAATACCTTTGGGCTCCCAACAGATGCACTGACCTTTTCTCATATTTGTAGGCACAGAAAGCTGGCAGAGATGAAGCGATTTCATAAGACTGTTATAGAGAAGCAGGTAAAATTAGATCTCCAGTTTCTTTCTTGTTTTAATCTAAGGCATTCTCCATAACACTTGCAAAAGCAATGATAGAAAGGAGCTTATTACCATGCAGTGCTGTTTTTCACCCTAAGCGCAGTGAATACAGATGGTGACAAGCCCCCACATTGCTATTTTCTCCTTCACTGGAATTTTAGTCAAGCTCTCCTCCTCATGCTGTGGCTGCAGCACACATGTTGAGGAAGCCCTTTTGCAAGTGCATCATTCCAGTTGTGTACCTCATGCACAATCAGTCCCACCTCCCTGTGTCTTTATGCAGTGTCTTCCACCCCCAGTCACAAGTGTCCAGTGAAGTGAATGGCTTGATGCTCTGCTTGGCAATGGGGTCAACCCAAAGTTTCACTTCATCATAGGTCAGTAAGGTCAGACCAGCAGGAAGACGCAGTAGCAACTCTGTAGCTATGTTCTGCAAAACGTGTGTCAGAACGTGTCCATCTCAACACAATATTTTTTAATAAAGAAAAATCACCAGAATGGAGAGCTCTGTAAAAAGCTGAACTGGAACATTTTGACCTTTTCAAAATGGAACATTTCAATTTTCTGTTTCTAAATGACTTTTGGTTTCAGTTTGTTGTTAGAATATAAATATTTTAAAAATTGAAATCAGGACAAAATCGTCCAATTTTATCAAAATTAAATGTTTTTAGTGATATGGTTTTTTTAAAATTTAATTTCATGGGAATGTGGACACTTTTTGTTTTGTTCCATTTGCAACAGAAAAAATTGTGGCATTTCCCATGAAACAGAAAATCCAGTTCCCATACAGCTCTTATTTTTCCCATTTTACAGTCGGGGAAGGTTCAGTCAAGGTTTCCCAACTTTGGAGCACTGTATCTCCTGCCTCCCATGCATGTGCTTTAACTACTAAACAAGAAGTCATTTAGAAACAGATTGACACATTTCTGCAAAATGGTTTGGTTTGACAAAAGAGCATTTTCCAGCAGAAAAATGCTCCACCAGAAATTTTTTGACCAGCTCTAATAATACTAATAATAATAGGCACAAATATAGCCCTTCCGTGCTTCTAAATCACCTTGAACAAGTTAAATGCTTTATATGTGCTCTAGCAAGGCCAGCCATCTCTCATGCAACCCCTCATGGCCTAGGGTCACAGTCCAGACAGCCTGCCTCAGTTTCCCCTCTTGACTTGAGTTCAGTAAACTCAGAAAACACTTTTTCCCCATCCCTTCTTGAGTTATACCTTATTAAATTAACTGAAATTCAAAATGAAGTTTTCAAGTCTATCCAAAAAGTACAACCCAAAACAAAGTTTAGCTTCCACCTCTCAGGTCTTCCTGCTTTCGCAGGCTACTCCCAAGTCCATCCTGGCTAGAACTTGCTCACTTCTAGCAGTCTCTAATCACAACAGCATAGCAATTTTAACTTTATTCTTCTTCCCTTCAGTGTAGCCTACAGCTGCTCTTCATAGGGCAATCACTCTAATCTTTCCCAGCTGTGGCTCATTCTGTACTCGGGGTGGTTAACCCCAGCCCTTAACAGGTGAGCAACCCTGTTACCAGTGCCACCTGTGATCTGGTTTTACAGATGGGAGAATGGACTCAGCTGTTCAATCACTTGCCTGGGGCCACAGTGAGTCAGTGACAGTCAGGCTGGGAACCAAGATCTCTTATGTACCTGTTGTGTGCTCACCACTGGAACATGCTGTGCCACTAGGACATAGGGTATGTCTTCACTACCCGCCGATCCGGCGGGTAGCAATCGGTCTATCGGGGATCGACTTACCGCGTCTCGTGAGGACGCGGTAAAATCGATCCCTGATCGCTCTGCCGTCGACTCCGGAAATCCACCTCGGCAAGAGGCGGCAGCGGAGTCGGCGGCAGCGCGGCAGTGGTCGACTTTCCCCCGTCCTCACCGCCAGGTAAGCCGACCTAAAATACGCAACTTCAGCTGCGGTATTCACATAGCTGAAGTTGCGTATCTTAGGTCGGAACCCCGCTGTAGTGTAGACCCAGCCATAGTAAGTACAGTGTTCTGTGTATATCTCAGGGATACCATGGGGCTACATGTGTCTCTCTTTATATATATATATAGAGAGAGAGAGAGTGTGTGTGTGTTTTGAGGTCTTCTCCTGAAGGAGGATAGGGAAATAGTTATTTGGTTTTTTTGTCCCTGGTTTTCAATTCTTCTTTCCCCCCTGCCCCTCTTCCCCCCCCCCCCCCTTGCTCAGTGTCATTGATTAGCTTTGTCATGTGGTGGATTTTTTTTTCCTTTTTAAAAAACTGAAATTGTTTTGAGATAGAAGATTCATTTTTGAAAAATCCAGTTTTTGACCCTGAAAATAGACCTCATGCAGCTTTTAAACAAGCTCCCCACACTGAACATTTTGTGGTGGAAGAAGGTAGTGCACAATAACTGAGCAGGGGCAGCTTTTGTATTTGTGAGCAGTGCAAGCCAAATTCCACCCTGCATAAGCCCAATGAAATCGATGGGACCAACATCCCCCCACTTCAGGGGTTCTAATCGTGTACTGTTTTGCAAGAGTGTGGAACAGGTGTTCTTCTCTTGCACATAAACTACTGCTTTGCTTTCTGCAAGTCAAGATTGATTTTTTTTTTTTTTAAGTGAGAGACTAATGACACTGGCTTGAGGCAGATGTGCTAACAGATGCTATTCCCCACACAGCTGCATCAATGTTCCTTAGTCATGATCTGCAATAGCCTGGCTGTGATCCTTTTAATCCCTAGGCCTTTTAAGATTCTTGTGCAGACAGCACTTCCACTCAGAGGGCTAGATTGTGCCTTTGCAGACAGCCCTGAGGAAGGGATACATGACAATTCAGAGACGACCGAGGCACAATTCCCTTCCTGTCTCCCGTTGCCTGGGTTAGGTTGAAGGGGAATATCACCATCTTTCTACACTGTAACGGTCAAAATCTGAACAGTGCTTGAGGTGTGGGGATGTTACTCCACCGTACTTCCCTGCAGGGGCAGTTAGGACTGTAACGATCTATGCCCCAGCCCCATGAACTGTGGCAAATTATGCAGTGATCTGAGTCTCCCCTCCAGCCTGTGCTGTGGCTTCGTTTATTATTTCACAGACTGGTTCGCTGCATAGTGTGTGTTTCGAGAACCAGGCCCAGCTGCATGATGGTTATTTACGCTCCTAACTCCCATTGGAAGTGCTCATGAAAGGTTCTAGATCAACAGCTCTGGGACTGCAGTCCTCTATTTACCCACAGCACAGAGAGAAGCAGAGAAAACCTGCCCCTGGGAAGCTGTCTCCTAAGGTTGTTGCCACAAACACAGAAGAGTGCGGGGAGAGGGTAGGATAACAATATGATAATTCGAATACTGCCTCTCCCTACAGACCTTTATTCCACATGAACCACTGCTGTGCAGGCAGTGATGGGAATGTCTAATCTCCAGTTACGGTACTGCTTTCATCAGGACAGGCTGTTGTATACCTCCAGGGATGTAAATAGCACAAGGGATGGGAAGACTAATGGAAAGGAAAGAGACAATTCTTGTGGCTTGCAGGTCTTCTGTTCTAAAATTGAGATGAAACAGTACAAACTCTAAATGTAAGAGGCCTTTGCTTGCTTGCCGTACTTCAGTCCGGCTTCATGCTCGGGACTCAGTGACACTGACAACAGTAATAGACACTAGTGAATACCCTCAGTTATTCATTTGATAGCCTGGTTTAATTCCATAGGCTAGGGTCTAAACACTCCACACTTGGAGAATTTTGGATCCAGATGCAAACACTGTGGCACCAGCCCATGGGACTGCATGTGTGATCCCACACTCCCTTATATAGACAGAATTCATCTGGGTATTCTAGGTCAGATTTTCAGAAGGATTGAGGCCTGGCCTCCCTTTGATTTGCCCCTATAAATGGCTAGTTAAAGACTCAGATTTGCACCCACAGATAAATTTCAGGCTGTTTTGAAAATGTGGCCCTGTATAATCTAGTTAGTTTAGGTCTGATTCATAGATGTACTCACTCCTTTGCAATCTTTCATATCCCCAGCTGATTTATATGATATGATTTGTGTACAGGTGGAAACTGCTGCAAAATCTCAGATTCTAAATCTGGGGATGGAGAAAAAAGCAAGAGAATCTTATGATTCCTTAAAATTGTGGGGCTGGACATTGATTTACATCGGTGTAACACTATTCTCTTCAACAGTTACTTCTGATTCTCATAGGTGTGGGATAAAAATCAGGCACATCAATAATACCTTTGCAGTTATATTGCTGCACTTTTGGTTCCTAGCTGATTGGGAGCACTTCAAATGTTATAGAAGAAACACAGTGGGTCAAATTCATCCCTGATATAAATCCATCGCAGTCAAAATGTTCCTACACCTGCAGGGCCGGCTCTAGGATTTTTGCCGCCCAAGGCAAAAACAATTTTGGCCGCCCCCCCCCCCCGCCTCAATTCCGCCCCTTCCCAAAATCCCCAGCCCTGCCTCCTCCCCGCAGGCTCTCAAGCCTGGGTGGGAGGGGGAGCAGCGGCGCGCGAAACAGCTGTTTCGCGCGCCGCGGCCGCTCCGGATCTCCCCCTCCCTCCCAGGCAGCAGCAGCGGAGGTGAGTCAGGGCGGCCGCGGCACATTTTTAGGGGCGGCATTCTGGCACCGGCCATGCCGCCCCTAAAAATGTGCCGCCCCAAGCACCAGCTTGTTTGGCTGGTGCCTAGAGCCGGCCCTGTACACCTGGGAAATACTTAGCCCACCATGCTTTTCTTAGCCATGTTATGAAAATACACGTCCACTGAAAACAAATACATGTTTTGACTGGAAATAGATTTCCCCAAGGAAACATTCAAGCAGTGGATGGACAAATTGTTTTAGTGGTTTACATAACTGTCATGGGTGACCCACAGAGGCCGTGTGCTATTAATAAATGCTACGTTGGTACAAGTGAACCCTGTACAAGCTGATGGTATATTTATTAGTGTTGTTGTAACTACCAGCTGCTGGGTGTTTGGAATTCCATGGGCATTGCCTGACAGGGCAGTAGAATATTGCTCACCCCAAATCCTTACAACCAGGGTGGCTGTGATCCTTCTCCAATGAGACATGCTGTCAGTTTGCCTCATAAGTGAAGAATTCAGTGTTTCTCTTTGGACTCCAAGATGTGCTGGACTGGGAGCAATCAATTATTTTTTGTCAAAGGCCAAATGTTTTTGTTAAGGGCCAGACTCCAGAGAAAATAATACAGAAATAAAATACCAGTAACAATATAATAATAAAAAGATTTTGTGGTCCAGATTTGGCCAGTGGTCCACCTGTTGACTACCCCGTACTAGACCAATCCTTTGTCCTTATTCATAATCAGGACACCCCCTTGCTGTCTGTTTCTTTTTGTAGGTTTCCTTTCTTATAGATTGTGTCCTCTACCAATAGGCTTGAAGGGGTCCCTGGGTCACAAACCTCTTGTCCAATTTCACATTAAACGTAGGCAAAAAAATTCTACCTTGACCCTAAGAGTAAGCTACCAGTTGTGAGGCAGATGAGATTCTAAGGTATTTTGTGGCTTTTAGAGAGAAGCCAAAATCAGGCTTATAATGAAAACTCCGTTGCAAACTTAACTATGGAGTGATGGCTGTCAGCCCATGATAAAAACAAAAGCAAAGTCCTTTTACAGTGTGAGGTTACAGAACAGCACTACCGTATAAATTTTGTTCACCTCTACAATATTTTAATCAATCATTTTAGCAACTTTATGACTTTTCCTTCAACATCCATTTTTAAAGGCATTCCTTTTAGTGCAAATAGAAGCCAGTCAATTTTATAAAGGTGCTTGTGGCATTTCAAAACAGTGGGTTGTTTTTAGCAATCAAACTTTTAGTACACTGTAAAATGTTAACATATGGAGTTAGCTATTATAAACATTTCATCATGCTAAACATAATTTAAGGGACTGCAGTCATGTAGCCAAAGGAAAGGGAAAAAAAAAGTTGGAGTTTTGCTGATAGTTTAAGGGGAAAGAGTCTTCAATCTTGAGAGGAAAGAAAAATATTTATTTTATGGTGGTGTTAAAAAAAAATAGTTTTCTAAACCGAGAAGGATTAAAATGTGACCTACAAGTTTGTTTAAACATGTTTCTCCCCAGGGCCACGTAAACAGGATGCACTTTCAATCCCTCATATTTGTTTGTGATGGCACACATACAAGGAATTAGCACAGATGCACTCATAAATAGAACTTTATTACTCTTGTGAAGCCTTTGTCTTGTTTCAGATTTTCTCGTCAAGTATCAGGAAATGCAGAGAAGGGCAACTGAATGAGTCGGGGGGTGAATAATAGGATCCAAATGGACCCAGCCCAAAACCCCAGATCTGAACCTTTGGGGACATTTGGGTTCAGATCCAGAATCAAACTTTGCACACTGGGTCCATCTCTACTCCTAGGTGACTGGTTTCAATCCATTCTAGGTTGCTAATGACTAAAAGTTACCACCCTTCAATGGCTCTTTGGTGGCCTGTGTGGAATCGATTGGTAGTCTGAATCAATTTCCTAGATGCCTGCATCACAGAAACTACCATTACACTTAGTAGTAATGGATGAATAAGATATTTGGCTTTGGATGCTGCTCGTACGTGGAGTAACTTAACATTAAGTTGCTACTAAAGGTTTGCGTGTTCGTTTACATTAACTTTTTAAAAAAAAATTGAAGAATTCCTGGAATAAATATTGAGCCTGTAACACCCTCAGGGCAAAAATCATGCCTGATCTATGTTCTATGCAACATCTAGCACACTGACAGCGTCCAAAAATAATTGACACAGATAAACTCCAGCTAACCTGCGTGTTCTTCGGCACTTCCCTTTGCACTCTTATGCTGAACAGTCTTCCCTTAAACATAATCCTTCTAGAAAATAAACATGCAGAGTTTACTGGCAGCCTGTGGTATTACACTATTCCTATTCAATAAACAGTTCACATGACACGGTCATCTTCCTTTAAATGATGTTTACTCGCTATGTTTGGTTCTAAGTATAAACATTTCCCTTATCTATCTATCTCAGTTATTTATATTGCCAGCCAGCCCCAGAATATGAGTGCCTACCACATACAATCAATGACAATAGCCAAGTCCCTAGAGGACTTCATGGTGTCTCTGACACTAACAATCAGCTTACACTTGTATTTATTTAGACCCTGATCCAGCAAAGTGCTTAAGCATATGCTTGACTTTATGGATATCCATAGTCTCCCTGAAGTCAATAGAACTACATATGTGCTTGGAGTTAACCGGCTGCTTAAGCGTTTTACTAAAAAAAGGGATGGATTTATGCACACACTTAATGGACTAAGGCCTCAATTAGTACCTGAATTATAACAACAGCAACAAAATTCTTCTTGTGCCCCAATGATTTCATGTCTAGAAAAAGAGGCAGCTCTTCCAGATACAACCTCCTCAAACTTCATTGCTCAGTATCCCATAAGGATGTGCGCCTGGTGGGAATTTAAACACTCAAATGACTATATTTGTCTCCTGTGACATCATCTAAATAATCCTAAACTCCTATATAGGTGAGGGTTTGGACAGGCATCTACAGTTCAGTTGTCCGTTCTTTATTCACTGAAACAAAACAAAAACCTCCAAAAGACTCTTTCTGGGTTTAAGCAGCAGTCATTTGTCAAGTATCCCAACGGCTCACAAATATTCCCCCCCCCCAAAAAATGAGTGTTTGGGCCAAGGATTAAACTAAATGCTTAGAAAATTACGTTAAAGACAGTAAGTTCAGCTCAGCAAATACAAAGAAGTTGTGTTTTTGTTTTGTTTTTTTGGCAACCCAATCCTGTATGGGAGAATGAAGTCTGTGACATATGCATTAAAAATACTGTGTGTGTACACATGCTCTCTCTCACTCACACTCACACTCACACACACACGTAGAGTTGATTTCTAAAGCAGCTAAAACATTCTAGAGGCTATATCAGAGTCATTCTGGCAATTCCCCAGAATGCCTTTGGTTTCCTGTTGAGTTGAGGGGCTCTAGCATGAGAGTTGATGGGCAAAGGAGGGGGAGAAATGGGAAAGAGTCCCTACTAGAGGGGATCTTGTTTGAAAGGTCTGTTGTGGGCAGCTCAGTAACAACTGGGGTCCGTGATTCCCACCTGCAGATAGTTGTGGACAGTGAACACAAGACAGGTGTGAACAGTCAAAGCCCATTCAGTTACAAATCCGAATGACAAGTCAGACATTTTTCTGTAGTATTCACCCAGCTCTAAAACTAAACAGCCAAACACATTTAAAAAGATGAAAAGGGACATAGCCAGAAGGGAAATGAATATAGCATTTGCCCTGATGGACAGAGGTGAAGTCCAGGCTGTAACTGGTAGCTGGTGGCCTCCATTCAATTGTCATTCATGTCCAGCAGTGCACATTTTAGGTCTTGGTGTAATGCAGCAAAGAGGCATGGGGATGGGGGAGCCTTGCCCAGGTGACGCTACAGAGCTTTCGCTGACGGAATGATTTTGACCCTTGATCCCTTTTCTAAATGGATATTGATATTTGTAGTGTGCGCTCTCAGGCTTGGCCTGCGCTGCTCCCAGCAATAAAACTCCTGCTCGAAAACGCTGGTATTTCTTAACGTTTGGACACTTTTTTTTATTTTTTACTTTTTGTCCTAAGGCATTAAACTGGACCAGCAATTTCTGCCAGGGCTAGGGAGAATTCATGCTGTTCTGTCCTGGGCCGAGCTTTTGCTGCTAGGTTGAGGCAGGCTAGTCAGAATTGTTCAGATGCTCCAAGTAGCAAGGCAGGTCAACACGCTCATTTGGACTTAGCTGAAAGCTTTTTGCTGAATCCGCAGGTGCTAGTCACGAAAGTGGAGGAGGCAGCAGCATACGGGAACATTGCACATAGGGCTGTACTTACTGCTTAGAAACCAAACACCAGAGGCACAAAGCCAGAGTCACAGGGTATCTGGGATTAGGGGACATTGGAAACTCCTGTGTCCTTTTACCCCTTTCTCGACTCTGCTTTTTTGTTTTCTTCCCATTCGTCTCTCTGTCTAGTTTTTATTTAGAGCAGAGACAAATGTTCATTCCCACCCCCCAAACCATCCCAAGTTCACCCAGTCTCCAGGATAGTTACAAAGCAGAAAGGTAAGCAGGCTCCTGGAATGGATCGGGCACCTTTCTGGTGCCCAAGTTCAAAGTGAACTTGGGCCAAATGTATGGCTTTCCACTGGGGTTTCACTAGAACATCAGGTGAAATGTCTGTTTTGGAGGAGGTTTGCTTTGAGCTTTTGGAGTCCTTTTAAACTTGGAGCAGAGGTGCAAACAAAACCCACATGAACTGAAACCAGTGTTACCAACTGTCTCAATTTTATGAGTCCTCTGATAGTTGGTGTTTTTCTTATAACCCCCACTCCTATGAGAATCTCAGCCCTCACTTAAAAATAGAAGTAAGTTTCTAGTCCTCATGCTTGAAAACAACACCCAAAAGTACCCCAAAGGCTCAAAAGCTAGATTTCGATAATGGCATAGAGACAGAGCATTCTTATAAAGTTTGCGGATGATACTAAGCAGGGGGGGGTTGCAAGTGCTTTGGAGGATAGGATTAAAATTCAAAATGATCTGGAAAAATTGGAGAAATGGTCTGAAGTAAATAGGATGAAATTCAATAAGGACAAATGCAAAGTACTTCACTTAGGAAGGAACAATCAGTTGGACACATACAAAATGGGAAATGACTGCCTAGGAAGGAGTACTGTGAAAAGGGATCTGGGGGTCATAGTGGACCACAAGCTAAATATGAGTCAATAGTGTAACACTGTTGGAGGGGGGGGGGGAAGCAAACATCATTCTGGGCTGTATTAGCAGGAGTGTTGTAAGCAAGACACAAGAAGTAATTCTTCCTCTGTACTCCACACTGATTAGGCCTCAACTGGAGTATTGTGTCCAGTTCTGGGCGCCACATTTCAGGACAGATGTGTACAAATTGGAGAAAGTCCAGAGAAGAGCAACAAAAATGATTAAAAGCCTAGAAAACATGACCTGCGAGGGAAGACTGAAAAAATTGGGTTTGTTTTGTCTGGAAAAGAGAAGACTGAGAGGGGACATGATAACAGTTTTCAAGTACATAAATGGTTGTTACAAGGAGGAGGGAGAAGAAGAATTCTTAACCTCTGAGGATAGGACAAGAAGCAATGGGCTTAAATTGCAGTAAGGGACGTTTAGGTTGGATATTAGGAAAATCTTCCTAATTGTCAGAGTGGTTAAGCACTGGAATAAATTGCCTAGGGAGGTTGAGGAATCTCCATCATTGGAGATTTTTAAGAGCAGGTCAGACAAATACTGGTCAGGGATGGTCTAGATAATATTTTAGTCCTGCCATGAGTCCAGGGGACGGGACTAGTTGACCTCTCAAGGTCCCTTCCAGTCCTATGATTTTTAATCATGATTTTTGGGGCCTGCCTGATGATTTTGAATACTTAAGGTTGGCAATGTGGAGAAACTAAAGAGGAGATTGGTACTTACCTGTGAGAAATGAAATTGCCCCATTCCACTTGCCACTCCCACTCCTTCCCTGCACCAGAGATCAACTGGGACACTTGTATCCATCCAGTGGAGAGCCCTCTTCCTCCCCCAACCTCCCGCCTTGTTTTTGACACTGACTGCCTGGTAGTGTTGGTACGGTTTTGCATTCACACTGCTGTCACCCAGCCAACCCTACAGTGCTGTCTTTGATGCTAGCTCTTCTTAGCAGTGTGACATATGCAGGCCATGCCAAGCCAGGAGAGGGAAGATCACCTCATGGTTGTATTACTTTTACTCCATCCCCTCCTTCCTCCCTGTCACTTGCTTGTGTGTTTCATCCACGTGTCTTGTCCTAAACTAAGATTGTAATATTGTATTAATCAAAATTACCCCAACAAGAGGACCTGGGGCTGGGAGCTGAGGAGCAAATCCACCCTGCCATGCCGCAGAAGGTGACACCATGGAAATTATGATTGTCAATTTTTTTTTTTTTTTTACGAATCCAATGATGCCTCCTCTGCCTTTCTGTCACTAACTTGCCCCTGTTTTACTATATCATGCTCAACCAGACTAAGATGTGATCTCTATGGGGCAGGGACAGCTTCAATATATGTGAGTAGAGCAGTTAGCACACTGAAGGCCACTCTGGTTGGGGCCTCTAGAAGCTACTGGAGATCAAATATAATCTATAATAATAAAAAAGCAAGTCTGGAAATAATGATATCAGATGAGCGCTAACAGAATATGTCAGTCATTTCAGGTCAAATAAGGACCAATGCAATCTTTCATTTAAATCTAAAATAGGGACCAAAACTTTCTTTAAGCTTCAAATAAACAGAGTATGTTGTTCTCTTTTTCCCTCTCCCTTCCCCCCGCCCCGCCAAATTTTTGCTGGCTTCTGCATTTTTTCTCTTTTGGCCAGCCATAGAAGTTCCACAAGGAAAGCTGTTTTCAGAGCAACTCTGACCCATCTGAAAGCAGGAAAGTCTGGAAATCTCAGACGGCCTCGTGTCATGAAACTATTACCCTGATGTATAGACCAGAGGTTTGGATAGTTAAGTTCAAGTTTGGCTATACGTGCCACCTTTTATTCTTCTTATTCACACCATCAAAGTGCTTGGCCCTGTAGAGAATACAAACACAAAGACAGCCCCAAAGCTTAGAATGTTAGAATCCGATTTTTCAAAGACTTATATGTGAGTTGTTTTATATACAGCCTTAGGCCCAGGATCTGAGCCTAAAAGACAAACACAGAGGCCATGTCTACATTACAAAATTAAATCGGCCTAATTTATGTTGGCATACAGCTGCCGCAGTAATTACATCGCTTGTGAATGTCTACACTTTACTCCTTGTGTCGGTGCACGTCCTCACCAGGAGCACTTCTATTGATTGTACTGTCAGTGTGGGGCATTGTGGGACGGCTCCTGAAAGCCAATGACAGTTGACATAAGCAGCATAGTGTCTACACTGACACTGCATTGAACTAACTACATTGACGTTGACTCTACGTAGCTCGTGGAGGTGGCGTTATTAAATCCGTGGAGTGGGGCAGTTACATCACCGGGAGTGAAATTTCAGTGTAGACTCATCCACAGCTAGGTTGATGTAAGCTGCCTTGTGTTAAACTAGCTCCGTAGTGTAGACCAAACCAGAGAAAATGGTGAGCAGCAGGTTTTTTGTTTTTATTAGAGTGGAACTTTCAAAAATGCTCAAAGTGGGCCTAGTTCTGCTGTCGCTGAGATCAATGGGAGTTTTACAATTGACTTAAGTGGAAGCAGAGTCAGGCCAGCCCTAGCGCTTTGGAAAAATCTCACCCTCTTAGGCTACATCTACACGACGGGGAGGGGATCGGTTTCAGATACGCAAATTCAGCTACGGGAATAGCATAGCTGAATTCGATGTATCTGATCCGACTTACCCCACTGTGAGGATGGTGGCAAATCGACCGCCGCAGCTCCCCCGTCGACGGCGCTTACCCCTACCTGGGCTGGTGGAGTACGCGCGTCGATTCGGGGATCGATTATTGCATCCTGACGAGACACGATAAATCGATCCCCGAGAGATCGATTTCTACCCGCCGATCCGGGCAGGTAGTGAAAACAAGCCCTTAGGTGGTAAACTCATTTCTTCTGGCCACAGCAGAAGAAAGGAGGTTTTAAGAGGAACGGGAAAACATTTGAAATAGTATTGCTCCCTAGTGGATTCATGGTACATCCAGCAACGATAGATGTAAACTTTTTAAACATTGGGAAGGGGGAGGTTTGCATGGAATGGTGTTCACACTACGGTGGATGGGATCTTTTTTCCCCTCTTCCCTATATGGGCAGGTGAGAGCTTGAACCCCTGGGGACCTCTTTGATTGATGCCTAAATTCTGTATGTTCCCTAGTGATCCAGATCACACCCAGTGATAAAGGTGCAGTGTGGGGAAAAGCTGAACTAGATCTACACAGTATGTTGCCTGTGGATAAGGAACATAAGTCTCTTTGTCCTTTTGTTTTAAAGAAACAAAATCAACTTTGTGCTCAGACTTGAAAAGACCCTGGAAGAATGAAATTCAGCCGCACTGGTGCTCTACCCACTAAACTGCACAAGAAAGCCCCAACTGTCCGAGCAGAGGCAAACAGGATGTCTCTGACCTGACTTGTATCAAGGGGACTGTCACCTTCACTGAAGCAGGGTCTTTGAAAATAAGGCAGCACCATTTTGTCCATAACCCTAGTTGCTATCGCTTGAGTTTGATGCCTCATTGCTACAGCGACTACACAGGCTCGGTAAATAGGTGATACCGGGTTATTTATGATGACAGAAATACAAACACGGGGTCCAATTCTGCTTTTCTGTATCCCCCCACCTACAGCTGACAGCATCACTTCTGTCTAAAATGAAGCTGAGGTTGCTAGATTCTGCAGACTGTTTTAGGTATCGTCAACTGCCATCCATCCACAACTCAGATCCACATGTTAAAAATGTTGTCATGGTTATTTAAATGTGTAGATGTATCTCTGCCCTCTACTGGATGGAATCAGAACTGCTCTTGTGTATGTCTTAGTGTCCATACTGCTATAACAGAAGGAGATTCTCTTTTAAGGCCAGGCTTGTTTTTCTGGAGCAGGAGGATGAGAGTTCTAGCTCCTTTGTTGCTGTGAAGTTCCAAAGGTCCATGGGTCTAGCTCAGTGACCACTAATGAAGTCCCATGTGTGTGGCCACAAACTTATTGCGGTACATTTATCTGGGACTCTACACACACATTTTGCTAAAGATTTTGGACCTTACATTTGCATTATATTTATTGTAAAAGCATTTGTCCTCACCTTTAATGTGACCCCAGGCATCTTCTAGCTCTCTCCTTGCATCCACCAGAATCTCTACTCCATGTCCTTCTCTTCAGCCATTCCCTCCAGACTTTTCTCTCTTTCATCATCTCAGTACAAAGCCCCATTAACAGCTCCAACCTTATGGCATTTACTCCTCGTTCTCTGTGCTGCTTCTTCACCCCATTACTGGCCAATAGCACCTTCCAGTGATGAGATTGAAAGCTCCTCAGCCCTGCAAGCATCGATTCTAAGGCCAGAAGAGACCACTGTGATCACCCTCTCTGCCCTCCTGTACAACAGAGGCCATAGCAATTCCCCAGAATAATTCTTTTTGAACTAGAGCATATCTTAAAAAAACAACAAATACAATCTTGATTAAAAAATCGCCAGTGATGGCAAAGCCTTTTAGGTATGCGGCGCATTTTATTTGAACTACAGTGGTTTGATCAGGTAACACAGGTATGGGCAAGTCAATGTCAAAGAGAAGCATCCTGGGAAAATATAAGCAGAAATGAGATAGGCGCCTGGGAAGCGGAATGCATATGGGACAAATGGACAGTTATTTGTTCACACATGTATAAGGTGTCAAGGTCGGCTAGACACAAAGGGCCTCAAATTATACAGCCCAGGTATCATATGCCAGCACTCCAGAGTGAATTCAAAAGGGAGGAATCTCTGGCAATTGGGGAGGGAGGCCTCTTATTTCTGAGAGTGTAAGAAGATCTTAATTTGTGGGGGTGCACTTATCAAGAACAAGATAAACAGGATGTTGGCATGTGAAGTATCTCATCAGGCACAAGTATACTAAGAACCTTGCAAGGATCTGCACACAGCCAAAAACAGCCTTAATTGCTTTGTCGTTGCTTTTGGCAAGAGAGAACCCAGCAAATTGTGGAAATGGAAAAGAACCACTTCGAGCTGAGAGACCGGTTTGAACTGATTAAATTGGATCTGCCCATGCAATGGCTGATGTGAAGGATCGCTAGAAAAGATGAAAGGTATCAAACTCTAGAGCCCACTCAGGAATTGTCCGAATGGGTCATTGGCAAGTCACAAATGTCATTGGCTTCTGGAGGCTATTTGTGTATACACAGCTCGGCCTGCATTTTCAAAAGTGACTAATGATTTTGAGTGACTCAGTCTTGGGTGCCCAACTTGAGACACTTAAAGGGGCCTGATATTCAGAAAGTGCTGAGCAGCCATCTGCCTTCCGAAAATCAGGCTCCTTTAAGGTATCTCAAATTGGCTGACCATGTTTGAAAATCTAAACCTTTGCATTTATTTCATCTTCATTCCCAGACAATCACCAAGGCCCTCAAGATTTCTCATGCTGAGAGAGGCAGGCACTTGGAGGGGAATGGATGAAAAGAAAACCTATTAAAATAGCAGTAGTGACCATTTTAAGACATGATCAGTTCTAAAAAGATTAAGCTGTATTGCTAACAAATCTTGATAGATATTGTTGAATAAGACCTCAAATACTGATTATTTTACTCCAATTTATTTTTCACTAGTTAAAATAAGAATTAATTCAGGGAAGTCCTCTGGCCTGTCAGACTGGATGATCACAGTGGTCCCTTCTGGTCTTCTATGACTATTAAAGATGAGGGCTACATTTGTTCTTGTTGTGATGTTAGAGCAGCAGAAGTCAATGGAGACAACAGCATTGCCTAGCAGGTAGAGCAGAGGATTGGGACTCAGGAGACCTAGCTTTTATTCTGGGCTATGTCACTGGCTTGCTGGGTGACTTTGGCCAAGTCATGTCATTTCTCTGCCACAGTTTTCCCCATCTGTAAAATGGGGATAATGGTATTTCTCTCCTTTGTAAAGTGCTTTGAGATCCACTTGTACAAAGTGACATATAAGAGCTATGTATTGTTATTAATATAGGGGATGACCCCTAGTGGTGGACCAGTGGGTTCTTGGGCCTGTGACTCTCCAACATGATGATGATGTAGGTGCTAGGGGGGATCCAGGTGCTGGCCTGAAACAGGGACTTCAGAAATGTGAGGTTGCTAAACCCGCTATTAATGCAGGTATCTGTCCAGATCCTCAAGGTGCAGCTCAGGAGGTCTCTTGTCCCAGCCTTACTGCTGTTAATTCACCACTTTGGGCTGTTAAGGGCCCACTGTGTGCCCTTATAGGAAAACAGCCTCCTGCTGTGAAGGGAGCCTTCCCATGGAAGAAGATTGTAACCTGGCAAGATGTGGCAAGATGCCTTCTTGCTCTACCCCATTATATTTACACTCCCCTGCTCCGGCTGCCACTGTGCGCAGACTGTAGCTCCACTGGCTTGGGGACGGTGCTTGCTCAACACTGGAACAATCAAGACCTTGTTGAAGGATTATGCTAGTCGTGTGCCAACTTCTGCTGAGCAAAACCTAACATGCACAAATGCTTAAAAATCCTCTGGCCAGTAGCTAAGCATCCTGAGCATCCAGTTTACCATCATCTTAGAGCATCAACCATTGACTTGGTTTTGGACCAAGTGCAACTATCCTAATGGTTTAGTGCATTACAAGATTATCAGTTCATTGTTTGCTATAGGTCTTGAAAAACAAATATGCGATGTACTATGGTACATGTCACTACTCCCATTCTCTGCAGCTACTACTTCAGTACTCCCTGCAGCAACCAGAGGAAAGCTAGCAAGCAGGGGCCACATTCTCTCTGCCAGGACTGAATCCTACAACTAAGGAATATCAAGAGAGCATGGGAGTGTGGAAGATGGATAGGAGAGGCTTGCAACTCCTGTTAGTTGTGGCACAAAGTGTTATACTGGTGCAACACAAGACTTGTAGCTTAGTGTTTAGGTTTTATTCATGTGACTCCTAAAGGTTCCTAAGTCAACACCACAAATTCTCTTCCTCCTCTCGCTCACAAAAGCTGGCCATGTCCTCTCTGGGTTTTAAAAAGCACCAGAAATAGCACATTGGGAACAATGTTTTTGCTTTCTCTCCACCTCACCTTTTGAAATAGGCAATGTCATGTTTATGCCGATTTCTGAAGTCCTAGTTAGTTCTAGCCCATTGTCCTGAATCTCTCTATCCTCGGTTAGGGAGCAACCCGGAGAGACGCATGAATTTCTTGTAGGGAAATATGCACAGTAGGATCCCCAGCAATGTTGAGTGAGTTACCAAACTGGGTATGCTGGACTAGAGGCTCCACTGGATGCAGGTTGTGCAGTCAACACCTTAGAAATACTGAGTCTCTCCCAAATGGGAGCATATCCTTTTTGGGCTTACTCATGCAATGATTCAAGTATGCGGTACAGAGCTTTGCAAGTTTATTTCACAGCTGTTGACTCAGACTAGGTCTACACTACGGGGGGGGGGGTCGACCTAAGATACGCAACTTCAGCCACGTGACTAGCGTAGCTGAAGTTGTGTATTTTAGGTCGACTTACCTGGCTGTGAGGACGGCGGCGAGTCGACCGCTGCTGCACCGCCGTTGACTCCGCTTCTGCCTCTTGCCGCGGTGGATTTCCGGAGTCGACGGCAGAGCCATCGGGGATTGATTTTTATCGCGTCTTCACTAGACACGATAAGTCAATCCCCAATAGATCGATTGCTACCCACCGATCCGGTGGGTAGTGAAGACATGCCCCTAGTGAGTTCAATTTGAATACATAGCAATATCCCTGGTAAATCTCTCCAGGGGAAAACAGCTTTAAATCCCAGACAGGGCTCCATAAAAGCCCCACCAGTTGAGGCTGCCCAAGAGATGTGCTGGATCTCCTGGCTGCCATGTTGCCACTCTTTGGCTGGTCCAGACCTCTTGTGGTCCAGACCTCTTTATGGGCCCCCTCTCCAGTGGGGCAAAAGTTGTGCTTCAGCACACATGTGTGCGCTCTCTCTCTCTCTCCAGAAGAGCTTTCTACCACTAGGGTCCCACCATCTGGATTCTGCTAGTGGAACTCATCCCTGTCCATGTTAGGTTTTGTGGGGTTCAGCCCCAAACTGGGATATTGAGGGAAGGGAATTCTTGGGTCCCAGTGTGCAGGTAAAATGAAGATCAGTCTTCAAAGTGGAATTATAAAACCTTGTCACAGGCAATGAGCAAGAACTGTCAGTAACTTCTTCCTGATAATCCAAGCACAGCTGTCAATGAGGAATCATGAGTCAGCAACATTTGAGAGGTCAGAACTGCAGTTTCCTGTGTGCGCAAGGTGAAACCGCTTGGACTTGGTAGGACTTCTTTCTGGGAAGCCAGAGGGTTCCAATTTGAGGCATGCGGAGGTTACAGATCTTGTGCAAGAAAGAGAAATGTGATGACGGTGGAATGCTGACAACCCCTATGACTGCAAGTCAAAGGGCTATATACCCAAGATTGCAATCATTATTCTGAGTGACGCTACGCAAGCCAATAATACACAGAATGTGCAACTGGTGCTTTCATGCCAATTTTGTGACTAACAAATAATCCACTGTGAAGCATCTTGTTCAGAGTGAAGTATTATGTTTGTATCTCTGTTAACTAAATTCAGATTTATTTATTTTTATTTAAGATTTAGGAGATAGGCTTTCCCCTCCCCACCCACCCCCAAAAAAACGAACTTAAATCTTCTTGCCCTGGTGTCTGTCATTCCATCAGGATCTTCACGCATCAGAATCCAATCACAGTTATTTAACACTCTGGACTAGATCCTCAGCTGGTGTAAAATGCCATAGCTCCATTGATGTCAACTGAACGACAATAATTTACGCACAGGGAGGGTCTGGCACTCGCTATTTTCCCACTGATGGAAATGTTACTCCCTGTCACCAACCTTGACTCTGATCCCCACACTCAGCTCTTCCAGAGGAGCCAGGAATCTTCTGAGCCAGTGCTCAGTTTCCTGTTCACACAACATGATTCATGTCCCGGTACTGAAGGCTTGTCTAAGGCTTCCAAAATGGGAGGAGGCGTGCTATTTTTGCCTAGCGTATTAATGAACTCATAATAAAGATGTGCATTTGATTTTTGTGCCTTGTATAAAGACCTCTCTGCATGAGAGAGCTAAAAATACACTGGGCTGATGGAGCTGATGGTGGAATGCTGCCGAATGCAAACTGTGGTTGTTAACTATTCAAACACAAAATTAATTCTGTCACTGTACGGCTTCATGAACTCAGAAGTGGCTGGTTGCTTGCAAAGATGCTCCTGTGTGGGCTGAATGATAACGTTTTAAAGGGTTTCAGAATGTGATTTGATATGCTCCAGCTGATCCCTGACTATTAGAGGGATGCACATTGCATTGCTTCAGTAGTATGAGCTCATTGCACACGCCGGGGCTCCTTGCATTCCTCCATTGCTCTCCACAATTTCTGTGTAACGCCACCCTCCCATCCCTCTCTATTTCAGGTACTCCCTATACCCACCCTCTCATGCCAGAGGCTCTGTATGTCACCATTCCTCTCTCCTCCCATACCCAGGTCCCACATTTTGCCTCCCTGCCAGGGGCTCTGAGTGTCCGCCATACCATTGTTACGCATTCTCTCCCACACTAGTTATAATGCTCCAGACAGAGAAATGCCATCAAGCTGAGCGTAAGACCTCACTTTGCTCAGCCAATTATTTTCTATATATTTATATAAAAGATATAGGGAATTAATTCATTAACATTTAAAATGCCAAGATACTGTGGTTATATGGGTCAGAGCAAAGCTATAAACATGCATATGTTCTGTTTTACGGTGGCAGTGGTGATCAAATGCACAGAAATACCTTGGGGAGCTGTACTGGGCAGGCGGGTCAGTTGTCACAACAGTGAGCCAACCACTGGTGGTCAGTAAACGGAGCATTCAGGGTTTTCCTTGTCTGCCCAGACAGCGTAGGTGAATGTAATGGCCTCCCACAGCATATTTTCCCCTTCTGGATTGCCATAAAGATATCAACAAAGTGGAGATAGAAAAATCAAACTCATTCATGAAACATCATCTCCATTGTCCACAAAGCCATCCATTAATTATAAGCCTTCCCCTTGGTTTGTTAGGTCATAGTTAGGAAGCCCCCTTCCTTTGTTAGAATCTGAGGGTCATCAGGAATTACATACAGTCACAGGCCTGAAGACAATGTGATACGTGGATGGAGTGATGGTCTGCTGAACAAGTTCTTTATAGTTCTATGGCCCATATGACTCCACAGAAAGTAATAAATTAATTCTCACCACCCCGCCCCTGGAGAGGTCAGAAAGTATTAATATTCCCACTTTAGAGAAAGTAAACGAAGGCACAGAGAGATTGGGTGACTTGTCTGCAGTCACACAGGATGTCTGTGGCAACGCAGGAATTTGAAATCTGAAGTTCTGAGTCTCAGCTCAGTGGTTCAGCCACAAGATTTTCCTTCCTTTTTTAGGGTCCTTGGGCCAAATTTTTGCTCCCATTTTCACCCACAGGGCTGTAAAGTGGTAGGTGAATAGAATTTGGTCACTAGCCACTCAGTGTGATGCATATAAAAGTAAGCAGGGCCGGCTCCAGGCACCAGGCACCCAAGCTGGTGCTTGGGGCG
>NW_020698066.1:6127807-6127947 GCF_002925995.2 Terrapene triunguis | reverse complement strand
TCTTCAAAGTGAGTTAGTTTCCCCAAGGCAGTCCCTAGGGCATAGGCAGGGCCGGCTCCAGGCACCAGGCACCCAAGCTGGTGCTTGGGGCGGCACCTGGAGGGGGGCGGCGGCGCAGCGCTCCGGCCCCCGGGGACAGC
>NW_020698066.1:6102430-6127707 GCF_002925995.2 Terrapene triunguis | reverse complement strand
GGGGGGGGGCGGCCCGAGGCTTTTTCGCCTGGGGCGGCTAAAAAGCCAGAGCCGGCCCTGAAAGTAAGTCCAATCATAAGGCCCAAAGCTGTGTCTGTGTTGCCCTCGCTGTACTGAAGGTGAAAGGAAAGGATTTGTGAGAGATCCAATCCCCATATATTCCTTTAGTTAAGAATTTAAAAACTCCCTTTCTGGGTGCGCTCCATATGCAGTACAGGAAGTCCTGTCAACTAGTTAGAACAGGGGACTGCGAGAACAGACTCCTTGCATTTTATTCCCTGCTCAGTCACTTCAGCTAGCTCCATCTCAGTTTATGCGCCGGTGTGTAAAATGGAGCTTATAATAACTTCTGATTCTCAGAGATATTGTGACGATTAATAAATTGTGCACAATGAGATGGATTCTCATTTACTTGGGGCCCTTGTTCACTTCTCTGGCAGTGTAAAGAGGCCATAAAGTGAATGCAAATGTAATTTATGGCCATTCTAATGCCAGAGTTGTGTAAATGGGATTCAGGCTCAAAGTGCTTTGAGAATCTTGGCTAAAATGTGACTTATAAACACACAGGATTACTGTAGTGCAAAAAAGAGAAACCGGTTTAAGTGGGGTGGGCACCATTAAAAAGTGGGTATAGCCATTCATCTTAGCAGGGATACATGGTCTTTTCAAAGCCACAAAGAGAGTCACACAAGTGAGGGATGATGTCTCCATCTGGTCACTTTTTGCTTTTGCTTAGTATTGGTGTGTGCTATTAAACAACTGTTGTGTTCCACCAAGAGATGGCAGCATTTCAGGTGGAGTGACTAAACCTTATAGTTTTCTGAAGCTTAATTAGTTAATGTTTGTAAAGTGTGTTGAGATCCTCAGCTGACTGTCATGGTAGATGTCTTACAAGAGACTAACAAAATTAGCATTTTTGGATATACACATCTGATGTCACTATTGTGAAAAATTTTTAGGGCTGTCAAGCAATTAAAAAATTAATTGTGATTAATTGCATGATTAAATAATAATAAATACAATTTATTTAAATACTTTTGGATTTGGATGTTCTACATTTTCAAATATATTGATTTCAATTACAACACAGAATACAAAGTGTACAGTGCTCACTTTATATTTGTTTGATTACAAGTATTTGCACTGTAAAAATACCAGAGAAATAGTATTTTTCAATTCACCTAATACAAGTACTGTAGTGCAATTTCTTTGTCATGAAAGTTGAACTTACAGTAAAACAAAGTAAAATTTTAGAGCCTGCAAGTCCACTCAGTCCTACTTCTAGTTCAGTCAATCGCTCAGACAAACAAGTTTGTTTACATTTGTAGGAAATAATTCTGCCCGCTTCTTGTTTACAATGTCACCTGAAAGTGAGAACAAGCGTTCTCATGGCACTGTTGTAAGATATTTACATGCCAGATGCGCTAAAGATTCATATGTACCTTCATGCTTCAAGTTCCATGCTTGAAGAAGATATGCATCCATGCTGATGACAGGTTCTACTTGATAACGATCCAAAGCAGTGCAGACTGATGCATGTTCATTTTCATCATCTGAATCAGATGCCACCAGGGGAAGGCTGATTTTCTTTTCTGGTGGTTCGGGTTCTGTAGTTTCCATATTGGAGTGTTGGTCTTTTAAGTCTTCTGAAAGCATGCTCCACACCTCATCCCTCTCAGATTTTGGATGGCACTTCAGATTCTTAAACCTTGGGTCGAGTGCTTTAGTTATCTTTAGAAATCTCACATTGATACCTTCTTTGTGTTTTGTGAAATCTGCAGTGGAAGCGTTCTTAAAATGAACAACATGTGCTAGGTCATCATCCAAGACTGCTATAACATGAAATATATGGGAGAATGCGGGTAAAACAGAGCAGGGGACATACAATTCTCTCCCAAGGAGTTCAGTCACAAATTTAATTAATGCATTATTTTAACGAGTATCATCAGCATGGAAGCATGTCCTCTGGAATGGTGGGTGAAGCATGAAGGGGCATACGGATGTTTAGCATATCTGGCATGAAAATACCTTGCAATGCCAGCTACAAAAGTGCCATGCAAATACCTGTTCTCACTTTCTGGTGGTGTTGTAAATAAGAAGAGGGCAGCATTATCTCCTGTAAATGTAAACAAACTTGTTTGTTTTAGCGATTTGGCGGAACAAGAAGTAAGACTGAGTGGACTTGTAGGCTCTGAAGTTTTACATTATTTTGTTTTTGAGTGCAGTTATGTAACAAAAACAAATCTACATTTGTAAATTGCACTTTCACGACAAAGATTGCACTACAGTACTTGTATGAGGTGAACTGAAAAATACTATTTCTTTAGCATTTTTACAGTGCAAATATTTTTAATCAAAAATAATATACACTTTGATTTCAATTAGAACACAATACAGTATATATGAAAATGTAGAAAAACATACAAAATATTGAATACATTTCAATTGGTAATTCTGTTGTTTAACAGTATGATTAAAACTGCGATTAAGCACGATTAATTTTTTTTAACCGTGATTAATTTTGAGTTAATCGGGTGAGTTAACTGTGATTAATCAACAGCCCTAATTTTTTTTTAAACTGGTATATTTGAGGAAAATATTTTATGTTCCCTTTCCAAAAATGAGAACTGCCTCTGTTTTAAGGGTCTGCTGAGAAGCCACAAGAGACATTAGGTTCACTAACGTGTAAAACAAATAGTGTGAAAATAAGCCCATCTGACAACATTAGCAGTCAGCCAATACCCAAATGAAGAACAGAAAGGAAAATCCAATGGTCTGCCCTGTAGCTGGTCTTCACTATGACCGGTTTGGATGAATGACCTCTCCACGGGACAGGGCTATAAATTACTAAATGAACCCAATGTTCAGGTGGGTGCAGAAAGCCCATCTCTTTTGCCACAAGTGATTACGAAATGACTGCAAGTCTGTACAGTTCACAGAGATGCCAGAAGTCATTGAGCAGGTCAGATTGGGAAATTTTCTTTGGGACTTGTCTATACAAGGATTTTTTTGCTGAAGTCTCCTGCTATTGCTCAGCCCCATGGGAATGCTAGAAAAGACCAGGCCACTTGGAACCTAACCCTTACGCTCCCACAGGTGGAGCTGTGTATGGTTTTGGCAAAGCTGGGAGACTTTAGGAAAGATCTTCTTGTGCAGACACAGCCCCACAGAGGTGCACTTCAGGATACCGGTGATGCAATGTTTGATCATATGCTCAGTCACAGGAACAAAAGTGGTTTTTTTTTCTTTTTCTTTTTTCAGGACAGTTCATTACATTGCCCTCTTGACCATGCCCGTCACTCTACTTATTATGTTTACCTCTGAAGTCTCTTGTTCTCATCTCTGGTGGCCTTCCAGCTGATAATCACCCTGAACCACTGTTAGAAGGGGATAACCCCAGGCTCATGGCCAACATTTCTCAATAAAACAGCTTCTAATGTCCAAGGCTGTAGAAGAGCAATACACAGTTGCTTCATTTACCTGCCCAGCCATGGGCTCTGCCCCTGTTTCTAACTCATTGCTTTGTAAACCACTTGGAGATGCGTTGACTATGAAAATTTACCATATAGTGGCCCATTCTTTTCTTCTTGCATTTGTTTTGTCCTGCAAATAAGCATGTAGGGACTGTGTCTTCCTGTGTTCATGAACAGTGCCTACTGCACGGCGAGTGCTATGTGAATACAAACAATGAATAATTACTACTCGCTTTCTTTCCCCTCTTGTCTGTCTTGGAAGCTCTTTGGAGCAGAGACCATTCTTTACTCTGTACTGTACTGCCTAGCACAATTATTATTTATTTGTATCACATAGGCACCTAAAGGACCCAGTCAGGATTGGGGTCCCATTTTTGGTAGATGCTATACCTACCAATAATGAGAAACAGTCCCTGCCCCCAAAGAGTTTACAGTCTAAATAGACACAATAGACAAAAGAATTAACACCACCACTACCGAGAGACCCTTCTCAGAGTTCAGGGCAACTTCACCTGTATTCCCTCTCTGTGGTCCCTCAATGGCATCCACTCTAGGTTCCTGACTCCTCAGCCATCACCTCTCTTGGTAAAGACCTGCATCTCTCTTCCTCCTGACCAGGGGTTTTCCCAGAATGCACAATTCCCTGCCTACACTGTGATATCCCCAGCAAGCCAGACTGCCTAGAGGTCTGCATCTGTGCTTTGCTTTCTCTCCAAAGGCTATAGTGTAATAGCCTTGCAGTTAAAAGTTACCACACAGGTCTTTATAAGCAAGCACATTTATTCTTAAAGGGAAACCATTACAGAGAAAATCATTTAAAAACCCCAACATGCCTGCTAGTCACCCCAGCTCCAACAAGAGCTCTGGTAGGTGTCAGTCCTTCAAAACCCACAGCTGAGTTTTCCCCATGGTTACAAGTCCATACTATCTCAAGTTCAAAACCAGACCTCCCATGAATAGTACAGTCCTTCCTTTATACAGATCTTGGCCTCATGTAACAGGTGATCAGCAGACAGTGGCCCACTCTCCAGGGCGTAGCTTCAAAAGGCTGGATTTTTGCATAACTGGTGGTGAGGAATTTGCATTCACCTCCCTCTAGAAATTCCCCAGGAAAATCCCTTCACTCAGCTGGTCCCAAAAGTTCATTCTTGTCTGGCCCATTGTTCAGTATAGTCTTTGGTCATCCAAGCCTTCCATCACATCTCCCTTCCCACCCACCCCATCCCAAGAAATGACATACAATCCCTGCCCACAAGAATACATAAACTTTGCATTTAGAGCAATGGACCCCAAAGCTACTTAAACTTAATTCAATAAGGTTTTTCAGGGATACTGCTACATTTGTCAGAGCCCCTATCAATATCTGTGCCCCATTGCACTAGGCACTAGACAAATATAGTAAAAATCTCTGCCTTAAAGACTTTTTACAGTCTATATAGGGTGGGAGAAAAAGTATTACTATGCACATTTTGCACAGATGGGGAACTGAGGCAAAGTTGTGCTGAGTACCAGTCCAGTGCCTTGGACTCCGATCTCAGTTGGGAGCCCTAGGAGTTACTGTAATGTAAATGGATCATTTCTTATTAAGGGGAATGTTCGGTTAATTATGACAGTAGTTGCTGGACCTACTCTAGCCAGTAGCCTCTGCTATGGTCACTGCAGTAGGAAGAAACCAAAATCCATTAAAGCTAACTGTGATCAGCTTCTTTACAGAGAATAAAGAGAAGTTAATTATGCCTGCAAACCATAGCTGGGTCATCACTGAGGAGCACTCCAAAGCGCCTCACAATCAATTACTCCCTAGGAAAATGTGAGCAGGGTAGCTGTGAGCTCTCTGCCTTGCCCAGAATATAAGAACAGAACAATGAGCTGTGGCTGGCTGAGACTTCCGTAGTTTACCTAACCCATGTTTTTTCATAGATAGGGCATAGGTCAAGGATGGATGTAGGGGGGCAGAGGAGCCAAATTCTCTAAGAGGAATAGCAGAAAATGACAACTTCTGCAAATAACCACTGAGCTGGTCTTTATGCAACAGACATGGAGGTGAGATGAGAAAAAAAATCTCATGCCCATTAGCCCATCCTTGCAATAGCGTCATGAGAAGTCACTAGCTCAAGCATCAGATCTATGTGGCCGCCCTGTCTCATAAAGCTTGTAATAAGAAACTGATATTTTGCTCTCCTGTTGCCAAAAAAAAAAAAAAACCCACACTAGGTAAATGGAATTTTACAAGGCTGAATTAATCAATTAGACCCAATCACAGGCCTGTGGTTTATACAGTTCAGCTGTGTGGAAATCTATAGCAGGTGTGTCACTGCCTATATACCTCACACTTGGACTGTTGCCAAGCATTCTTCAAATATAACGTTGAAGCAAAACCATGTACCTTAGTGCGGTTTGGCATGTAAAAAAAAAAGCTCATGTCTGTCCTCAAAGGCTGTTTTTAAATAATTATCTCCCAACATGGTTATATTCAGAAAATTGTCTCATGCTAGGTCTCTCTAAAGATTCTCTGTAGGTGCCATATACGCCTTTCCACATTCCACTCTCAAACGCTGGCTAGCACGAATCCTTTCACATTCCTCAATATGGCAGCGTGGTCTTGGTGCCAAAAACATCAGTTGATTCCAACAGCTGTACCGAGAAAGGCTGGGCCTGTGGTTCAGGGTATTGGGCTGGGTTGAGGATTCACTTACCCTCTCTTTGCCTTTGTTCCCCCTCAGGAGATAATAGTACACGCCTGCCTCCCATGGGTGAGGAGAGGATACTGTGGTGAGGGAGACTCATTTCTTAGATTTTTTTTGTTTTTGTGGGGAGCCATTCTGAGCATTGTTCCTGCCTTCTACAAAAGTTGTTTTTAGTTGTAGGACAGTTGATCTGAGACATGACAATATTTTTTTTTTGTCTGATTTCTCTCTCGCCTCTAGTTGCTCCAGAGGTGAATTGTCACCCCACTCTCAGAAGTCAATGCATTGGAAAAGTCTTCCCTAGCAATGTAATCATCCGTTACAATGCACTACAGGCAGAGCCAGGAATTTGCTGCATAATGTGGGCACACTCGTATCCAGCTTGCTACTCACCCAGCTGATAAAACTGGATGGACCCAATGAATCAGTAACAAAGATCCAAACTCCACTTTCTAGATGACATTTTAGTGTGGCCAGCACACTAGTGACTGCTACAAGCCCTGAAAACATAGTGGGCCTGGTTTTCAGAAGTGCCAAGCACTACTGCCATCAATGGGGGCCTGTAGGTGCTCAGTATCTTGGGAAAATCAGTCCCACGTGTTGCCTATAAACACCCTACAATGAGGCAGAAGCTCAGCCTGCTGCCTTGGTACAAGTCCCTTGTGATCCCTGGACGTGTTTCCTGAGGGACCTATTCTGATCTTGCTTGGCTTTGCCACTTAGAACTGAGCAAGATGTTCAAGTAAGGATGTTAGTCAACCACCATCCTGCAGGGGGAGCCCTTGTGCAGCTGTGACAACTCTCAACTTTGCAAAGCTTACTTCCCAGCACAACAGAGAGATTTTCTGACAAGCTTGGGTTCTAGTGTGGGAAGACATTATAGAATGAGAGAAGGAAGAGGAAATATGAGGGGATGGAAAAGAGAAATGCTGTCATTTCTGTGTGTTGCATAATAGTGAATAGGAGGTGATGTATGTGACGGGTTCCCCCCGGGGTGCCACCTGGAACTGGGGTACCACTGAGCCCTCTGACCCACCAGCCTGGGCTCCCTCTCACACTGTGCTGCTGTGACAAGTTGCAAAGCCCACCAAGCTTGCACTTTCACCAGCATTCACACAGGTCGGGACACACCCAGCTGCAGTCACATGCAGGCTCTCTAACCACCAGCCTCCCAGCCTAGGACCCCAGAGCAGTACTGTCCTGGTCTGGTCAAATCTGGCCAGTATATATGTTTAACACCCCGTCGGACTCTTCCCTCAATGTGAAGAGAACAATGCACACTTGCGGTAACCAAGCTGAGATTTTCCCCATACACCTTAGTCAAACACACACTGGTTTGGATTAAAACATAAAATAAGTTTAACAACTACAAAAGGATAGATTTTAAGTGATTATAAGTGATAGCAAACAGATCAAAGTAGATAAACAAAACCGCAAACTGAGCTTAACATACTAGATAGGTAGGAGATGAATTAGCAAATTCTCATCCTGAGTGATGAACAGGCTGTCAGATTTCAGCCTGGGTTTCCCAGGTTTTCATACACAGGCTAGAAATCCCTCTAGCCTGGGATTATCACTCCCCCCGTGTTCAGTCTTTATTCCTCTGATGTGTCCAGGCGTGTTGTTGTAGGGAGAGTGAGGTCCCCCTATGATGTCATTTTACCCCTTTTATATCTTCTTCCCACTTGCTGAAAGGCTCTTTTGCTGTGACCTGGGTCAAACAGTTCCCATTGTATAGTGCTGTCTCGGAGAATCCCAAGGGGAATCCTTGTGCTTGTGTGCATTTCCTCAATAAGCCATTAACATTGTTTGGCCTTTTTACTGTTGTACCTGAAAAACGGCTTGTGGGTGTTTTCAACCTCACAACATGTTTCAGTAACACCTACATAGCCAAACTTCATAACTCCACATACGACGATAGCACATACCATCCAATGAGAGATTAATGTCTAGCAGATCAAGACTTTTAGAATGATACCTGACCAGGCATACTTTGTACAAAACATATCCTAATTACATGACAGTGGTGACTATTGGGGTGCCAGGGTGCCACAATGTGATTCATGCCATGGTGAACTGGAGATAGTTGCTCTACATAGACACACCATTAAGTGTGATCCATACTATGGAAAGGTTTGAGACCTCCTCTGTGTACTAATTGTCCACCGCTTGGGGCTCATTTTGTTTAGGGAAATGCTATAGTCCCATAGAAAATGAATGGGCTGGAAAGACAAGCCGCAGTATATATAACACAATGATGAAGATGTGCTGATTGGCACACCATGATGGGCACAAAGTAGGTCCCATACAAGAGTTCTTAGTTGTTTGTCACTTGTTTATGCAGAGAGAAGATCCAAAAGAAGATATCTTCGGTAGATCGCACATTATCCACCAACTGCTGTTTGTGAGCAAGGGACAGCAACTGCGGATGTCGTAACAGCATTTATTTTGGAATCTCAAGCAGATTGTGTGGCAAGAATCGGCCGGGTAAGTGTCTGAGAGTTTATAATATTCTTCCCTTTGCTGACTGTGGCTAAGATTTTCAGAAGCAACTAGTGATTTTGGCTGCCTCAACTTTGGGTGCTCAGTTTGAAACATTTTGTAAGGCTTCTTCTTTTAAGAAAGTGGTGAACAGTCCCTCTGAAAATCAAGCCCCTTTGGGCACCCAAAAATAAGGCTCCCAGAATCGCTAGTTACATTTGAAATTATTGTTGTGATCTTACCCCCTGGAAAAGGGCTTTGGATTGTTTACCTTTTTAGCTGGCGGGGATTTACTTTGACCAAAATCATAACAATCCCAGCAGGAAAGCAACAGGAAAAAGTGAGCAGGAAAGGACATTCACATAAACATCACAGTCGGTTTCTAAAATTAAATGGGCAGGGTGCCATTTCCTAATTTATTATTCCTTCCTGTAATCAGACATCAGGGCGGCTCTCACTGCTACTGGAGAGAGAGGCATTTTCAAAGGCAGGCTTTCCCTGAGAACAGGGCGTTCAGCATTCCATGGCAATCTTTTCTTTTAAGTTCTCTGGTTTCTCTTTTCATTGCAGCGTAATGAATCCAGTGCAGGTCCGCACTTCAAACAAACTCAGAGCTGATGTGCTGTATTCAGTCATTGAGAACCCTATTTCACATTCAAAGATAATGGGCCCACTCCACATATGAACAATGACGGGATCGGGTTCTGGATTGAGGCTGGGATATTCAAAAGGGCCTAAGACAGCTGGGTACCCAGCTCTGACTGACTTTCAGTGAAAGTTGGGACCCTACCTCCCTTTGGTTCCTTCACTCAGCCCAGGCTTTGCTAACTATGTCTCTCTCTCTAATGGTCTGAACCAAAACCCTGGATCCCAGCACCCCCCTAACTTTGGGTGGTGATCATGATCCAGATCTGGATTTTGTGGGATGAGCCCTCCACTGCTAGCACTGCCACGTAATCTCTGCTTCCAAGAAAGAGCAATGCACACTGGGACTTGAATTAAGTTCACTAGGCAACAGTGTCTTTGAACCAGGATCATTGGTGTGCTCTGTCCTCCTCGTTTATTATTTGTATCTCAGTAGCAGCTCCAGCTGCGAGCAAGACCACATTGTGATGCATGCTGTACAAATGAGTAATAAAAACCCAGCCCCAAAGATCTCCCAGTTTAGCCTGCGACAAGATTCTACAAGTGGATGGAAATCCAGTGGTGCAAGAGAGAGGATAAAGTAGCATTGAAGGGAATCGATTATCACACTGCAAGCAGTAGTCTCAGCTCACTATGGGAGGGGCCACAGAAATGCATCAGCACAGGTAACCTCTCCACTCCCCTCTTCCCCCCAGCCAAACTCTTTACTGTGCATGTTGATATGGCAGCATCAAAGTAGGGGCTCTGCAATATATATTCTGACGCTCAAACTGACTACCAGTTCTAAGGGTGGATAACTGGACACTATGTACTGCTCCTGATGGTTGGTCAGTGATTGGATTTCAAATGCATTTTGCACTATCTGATGCCTCCCTGAGGTAGTGATTTAAAATCTAGGCTTGTGAAGAACATTATGTTCATCTTGTTGTTTTCTTGCTGCTACTGTCCCTGACTTGGCTGGAGGCCAATCTATTTTTGAGAAGATTAACAAGAAGTTCAGTAACTAGTAAATCAGCCTCCGGGCACACACAGCGAGAGTGTGTGTGTGTGTGTGTGTGTGTGTGTGTGTGTGTGTGTGTATAACTAGTAGTATTGGAGAGCAGCAGCATTCGTGGTAATAATTCATTGCTATATAGGTTAAAATGCACCCCACTAAGGTTTGGCAACACTGAACTGCTCCTTCACCTTTATTACGCCAGCCAATGGAGACTGTAGGTCCCAGCATGCAATGTTCCAGCTTTGTCCAAGTGGAAGGTCACATAGACCAAGCTGGAGCACTGACTGCTAAGATCTGTATCTCCCTGGATCATGCCTCTGTGATGAAGAGGGATGTAATCGGCTCCCTTTTATGCAAAATTAGACGTGGGCTTGGGCTCATGGCCAAGGATAGTCCTTGACTAGGCAAAATTTGAACACCTATATTCTAATGTACATGGGCAAGCAGCATCTTCCTGACAGATGAAAGGTTTTAAGTAAATGCTAAATTCTTGCAATTGTGATGAACCAACACCACATCTTGCCTCCTAGCACCACCGGAATCTAATGTAAATGCCACTCACTGTTCAAACTGTTCAGATGCTCTGATGATCCCTCTGGAAGGGGCAAATATTTCTTTCTTCAGCAATGATGATTCTCTTCCACCATCTCCAGCTTGAAAGGTTGACACTGAGCTCACAAACCTCCTCCATGAATCAATTTTCTAACTATCATGACCCAAGCTTTTAAACTTGATCAGAGGTAGAAAGAAAACAGAAGAGCCCGTGTATTACATTTAAATGATTGAAGGGTTGATGGAGAGACAGACTTACAGGTCATATCCCCTATGGTAGTTGTCCAACAGCTTTCCTTTACTTTGGGTCAAAACCTTCTGCTGACTCCAAAAATCCTCTTCAAGTTGGACAATCCTCCATTCATGAGAATTTTTCCTTAATATGATATCATTACACACCCAAATCTATCAGCTCAAGGAAGCTCCCAGGCAGCTTCTGTTGATACATTGGATCTTATGGCTCTGATCTGTACAAATACTGTATGGCCTAAAACAAAGACAGATCTAAGCCATTTGTATTTGGAATTCAGCCGCCATGCTGAAAGTGTCAGATCGGGATGCATTAAACTGAACAAGACTAGTCCCGAAAAAGTGGTGGTGGTGCCCGATGTTGGAACCCGTTACTCTGTAGTACTAAGAATTAAGTACTACTAATTGCTTGCATAATTGGTAAGGAAGAATGGGGAGGTCAAGATCTGAGCAGTTAGACAGAGAATTCAGAGGAAGCCAAGGTTAAACAAAGCCAAATTCTCTCTGAGGTCACAGTTTTATTTACAGGAGTCTTATTCAACCAAACAAACCAGGAAAGCCTCAGGCCACCTAAGCAGTCTAAACTCCAAACCAACAAGATAAAACCAAAGCAAACAAGCAGAACAGCTTGTATTTCCAGAGCTCCCTGCTCTACCTTCTGGTCACCAAACCCAACCCCTGTCTGTGCTGTGAAAAAGCTGCTGGCAGGACACAGCCTAACCCCATTTGTAACTTGATCGGTGTCGCAGACTGTTACAAAACCATGGTTGTGCTCAGAGTGTAGGCAGAGCCTGGGGCATTTGCGCATAGCTCTCTTGTGAGATCCTAATTGCAGGCGGCAAAGAGTTCACCGGAAGGGACCAAACAAGTGAAGCAGGATGTGGTGATCATCTCTGGCGGAAGTGCAGGAGTGGCACTCTACCTGGAGAACCCCTTTAAGCGTGGCAATAGTGATGGGGAGCTGGGGTTGAGAGGCACAGTCCTGCTCCTCTACTGAATGGATTCTCAATCCATTGATCTACCTGGGCAAGTTTTATTGCTTCAGCTTTGTATTGACAACATTACTAAATCAACATCCGCAGCTCCTGAGCTCACAAAGATCTAGCCTATGGTAAGAGAGAGAGAGGAAAATATGTTAAAAATTAAACAGAAGCCACTCTAACATTACCCAGCATGCAGGCTCCTATTTATGATCCCCCAGTGGGATGCCATCATTAAACTCAGCCGGAAACTTCTGGAACTCACCCGCCCACGGCTGGCGTTTCAACCCCCCCCCCCCCGCCCACACACACACACTGTATAACACAGAAGGTTAAAATTAGTGACACATAATTTAGTCTCTTCCTTTTCATCATTTTAAAAGAAATCTGTCTAGGTTCCCCACCCCACACTCTGAATAATGAATGTTTTGTTGGTGCCACATTAATGACTCGAAATGCTCAGGCCCATCACCTGTCAGATGTACTTCTAATGAGTCGGATGGTTTCTGGGAGTTTTAAGTAATGCCAGCTCACTTCCATTTTGGAGAATAGATGTGGGGCTGAAGCCAGAAAGGTGCTCAACACCCACAGCTCTCATCGACTCCAGCACATCTCAAGGTCTTGAGGAATAAACATATTTCATATGAGTTAGTCTAAGGTTTATAGAGATACCCTATTCAGCTAGAAAAGCCTTTTCAACTAATTGCAGCCAGATCAGGCAAATTCTTCTGCTTACTTTCAAGGGCCAGTTGAGGCTCAGCGTTACCTATGCAGATTTCGTTGTTGAAAATTATTTACATTAAAAAAAAAATCATGAAGCCGAGGTTATAGATGTTATTTACACTAGAGGAAAGAAATCCTACAGCATCTTAAGCTTCTTTCATGAAGAATTTTCCACGCTCCTTATTTTGGAGCTGCGTCACACATTGGGTCCCACACTTGGGTTTTGGCGGGTTGAGAGGAATGTACAGCAGAGGAATTCACTCCTGGGCGTTTACCTTCTATGTTATGTTAGTGAAAAAGAACCTGTCCCACAACACATTCCAGGCAAGATTTTCCAAAGCGATTAGTGATTTGGGGTGCCCAGTTTGAGATGCCTTAATGGGTCTTGTCCATAAAAAGTGCTGAGCACCCACCCTGGAAATTAGGTCACTTTAATTTGTATCAAGATGAGGGCGGGGGAAATCACTGATTACATAGGACAAAAAGAGCCAAGTCAGGAAAAGTACAGTTCCACATGATACATTTTGGATAACTATTCAGGTCAAGAGATTCCGAGACAGTTAGGAGGAGCATCCAAAGGGCTGAGCCCCATTCTGAAGCTTAGCCAGACCTAGTGCGTCTACCAAACTGGGATGGATATCCAGGGCCGACAAGGCGGGGGGAAGCTGGTACAAATTACCGGGGCCCGGCGGTCTGGAAGGGGGCCCGGCTTCCCCAGTTCCCCCCCCCCTCGTCAGCCCTGTTTAGCTGGTCCACCCTTGCTGGGGGGCCAGAAAAATTTTTTTCACAGGGGCCCGAACCTGCTCTAAGCGGCACTGTGGATATCTAGCTCCTGCATGAGGTTTCCAGCATGTCTGCTTCTGGTGAGGCCAGCAGCCGGGAGTGCAGAGGTGTCACAAAAAGGAAAATATGGAGGTGGGGGAGGGGATGGAGAGGAGTTACCTGAACTACTTCTATCCTCAAAAAAAAAAAAAAAAAAAAAATCAGTATCAGATGAAGATTCAGGGAGCTAACACTGCCAGGGGGATGGGAAGAGGATTTTGTAGCAGGTGTGATCTCCCTGAGACCCGCATATAGCTCAGTTCAGCAGGGGTTCCATGCACTGGGGCTCCATGAGGGCAAGTAGGGGACAAAACTGGTGGATCCACTGGCAACTGCCCCCTGCAGAAGGGGATAGCAGCCCCGGAGTAGGTCCACTGTTTCTCCACAGTTCCAGGGAGAGCAGAGAATCCAACACCCAGCAGGGACCTGCTCTTGAGTATAAAACTATGAAAATGGAACTGGGACAAAGACTCTCTCCCCCCGCCCCCGCCCCCCAAAAAAGTCTCACAAGGAAAAAAGCTGTTGCTATGGAGTGAGCATGATCAATGTTTTTCTGCTATTTTTCCTCCAAAAATGTGCCATGAATTGCATGGGAAAAGCCAAATGTTTTTGGACCATTTCTGATCACAAACTCTCAATACTTTCATTACATGCCTCCTCCAAGGTGGAGCAACTCAGGCTACGTCCTCACTACGGGGGGGGGGTGGGTTGATTTAAGATACGCAAATTCAGCTACCCGAATAGCGTAGCTGAATTCGATGTATCGCAGCCGACTTACCCCGCTGTAAGGACGGTGGCAAAATCGACCTCCGCAGCTTCCCGTCGACGGCGCTTACTCCCACCTCCGCTGGTGGAGTAAGAGCGTCGATTCGGGGATCGATTGTCGCGTCCCAACGAGACGCGATAATTCGATCCCCAAGAGGTCGATTTCTACCCGCCGATTCAGGCGGGTAGTGTAGACCTAGCCTGAGTCTTTCATTTTTCATCTGTCCACTACCAGGGTTGCCAATTCTCAAAGTTTTATGACAAGTTTTATGACATAGGGTTTTTCTTAAAAGCTCCAGCTTCAGGAGTCACATGAGAATCTCAGGTTATTTAAAAAAAAAACTAGTCCTTGTTACGGAGAAAAGCTTGAAAACTTTAATGAGCTCAAAACCAGAAAGCAAAAGAAAACAATCCCAAATTGGTTTAAAAGCAAGAGATTTTAAATAATCTCATGATTTTTGGGGCCTGACTCATGATTTTTGAATTCTCTGGCAATGCTGATTTTCTGGACAAAAGTGTATTAAAGCAGGAATGAGGCTAACAAAAGGCATTTCCCGGCTACCATTAATTTCTAGGGCACAAGGCTTGGCAAAGCATTTCCCTCCTTGTAGAGCTGTCTCAGTCAGGTATTTCTGTGCTCCTAAAACAGGGAGTACATAAATCATTGCTGAAGTCCTTGAGATATTAGGAAGTGCTAGTTCCGTGCAGTAGCACCCAGAAATTCAAGGGTTATATTGGTGTAAAAGTATGATGCACTTTGTACCACCTTTCATCCTAGAATTGCAGAAGCACATTACAAGAGTGGGTATTATTTCCCTCATTTTGCCAGTACCAGGTTTACAATGACTCCGGACCCATACTTGGAAGGGGCACATAATCCCGCCCCTTGCTAAAGTTGTGCCATTGTAGCTAACTGGCTGGGGGTGGGAGAGAAAAAACACAGGATGATCCAGGTGTGTGTTTTCCCTCAGCGGCGCTTTGCAAACACTCCGGTCCTCCAGATGGGATCTCTAAGGCACAGATGGGTTAAGCAAAGTGCCCAATGGGATTCTGAACCAGGGGCAGTATTCAGACTAGTAACCATGATTTCTGGCTCCCAGGCCCCAGCTGTAACCACTGGACCACAGAAGTCATTCCAGATTTTAAATGTCCCTGTATGTTTCTTTTAAGGCTCGAAACTCAATTAGATATTTGAAATTTTATCACAAAGTGTCTTATCCTGTTTCATCAACAGAAAATGTGGATGCATAATGAAAGCAATAGTGGGACAATATATTATCTTGAAAAACCTAGACTAGACAAAAATCTCCCCCTCTTTCTAATCCCCTTTTTCCTCCCCTGCCCCCTCCCCTTCCCACACAATTATTCTTACAACTTTCCCAAGGATGCATGAGAGCCGTCTAGGCAGAGCGGAGCTGTCTGCACAGCAAAGCAGCTGCTAAGCAACTTGTGTGTGATCGGTGCAGATCTCAACAACAGGCCTAAGCTCAGCTATATGCGCGTACACGCGCACACATACACACCCCCTACATTTTCTTGAATACATCAAGAAATGAGACAATCACTTTTGATGAGCTCAGGAAATCAGCACATGCCAGGCAGGCACTTTGACTTTTCAATACGTAGCCTTATAGATCCTCTCTTCTTTTTACAAACCACGTTGTTAAGCCTTCCTCATCTCCATGCTCTCACACACAAAGAAAACTGGCACCAGCTTACAAATGTAGACATTGCCAATGAGGCGGGAGAGAGAAACTCTGTTTGTGCCAAGTGGGCCACTCTTGTCTGTCTCAGTGGAGGCTCAGTCCCTTGGCTGCCTGCTCTCTCATTGGCTGCTGGGGAATCACCTCATTGGCAGCGCTGCAGACTCTTTTCTAGCCAAGGTTAGTTCATTGAACTAATCAGGTTCAGTGTGGCAATTTAGGGTGGCTGGGAAGAAGCCAAAAGACCTTTATTCCCAGAAAAAAACAATGACACTGAACATCCCCAATTGTCCCCAACAAGAAGGAGAAGGAGATCAATCCACTCGGGATTTTAAATAGCAATGTCACAGATTTGATATGACAGCTGTATGTGCTTTGGTTAAAGTTATTGATTCTTCTCTGGTTTCTCATCTGAATTCAGTAAGAGAAAGTAGGGGTGTGTGTGTGTGTGTGTGTGTGAGCGAGCAAGGGAAATCTAAAAGCATAAATAGACTATGCTTCTCCTTTGAATTCACTTTCTTGGCAAGCACCAGCAATGAAAAGAGTTGAATCTTTAGCCAAGACTACTGGTAAAAATCCATGTCCGAAATCTAGCCAGGGTACACCTTTGGGGATGGGTGTGGAGAGGGGGAAGAGGAGAGAAGAAATGAGAAGAGGGAGGAGCACTGCAAGGAACATTCAGGCCAAAAAAAAAAAAAAAGTTTGGATACTAACTAAATACAAAAGCCACTTGTTTTACTTTTGATATTCTCCATAGTCCACTCATGTTCTAGCCTCCTAATACTTTTTGACCCAGGACAATATACAGCCAAGTTAAGCTTCTTTATAAGTATAGTTCGTATTCCTGGGCGTACAAGATGCTGCTATATTTTCAATACCCAAATTAGCTTTCATGCAGAAAGATTAAAAAAAATGCTTTCTAGACTATAATACATGGCAGACTTTTCTGTCTAAGGGACTTACATGTCTCCCTTTACCATCGTATTTGAGTGTCTCCCCTCACAACTCCCCCAGGCAGCGGCAGGGCAGGAAGTCTCTCATCCCCATTTTACAAAGCTGAGGCTGTTCTCCCCATGTTCTGCATTCTAAGACACCGTGAGACTAAGGGCCAGATTTCCAAAGGCATTTAGGCACCTTGTAGGATTTTCAGAAGGGCCTAAGGAGATTAGGTACCTAACTCCTATTGGTTTCAATGAAAATTAGGCATCTAATTTGCTTGGGCACTTTTGAAAACCCTGTGGTGCCCCTTTCTGCATCTTTAGGCACTCAAACACCTTTGAAAATCTGGTCCCAAGTGACTGGCCGCAAGGTCACACAGGAAATCTGTGGCAAAGAAAGTAACTGAACTTGAGTGTTCCACGTTCCACACTGGTCACTTCACTCTCCAATGAAATGCAGCCATATCATATATAGGGGCACACGGTTTAGTACAGGAAGTGAATAACTTATACAGCTGAATCTCCTGACAGGTAGAACATAAGGACTCAGAGCTGGGATTTGGCCAGGACAACAGGTTAGTGTCCCAATCTTGTAAAGGCTGGGAATAGTCAGGACCTTCATATTACATTTAACCAAAAAGGCAGTTTTACACTTGCCTGCAGCACTACAGCTGTTGAGCCGGGTTGCCATGTGTCCGGTTTTCGACCAGAACACCCAGTTGAAAAGGGATCCTGCCGGCTCCAGTCAGCACCGCTGACTGGGCCGTTACAAGTCCGGTTGACAGCGCAGCAAGGCTAAGGCAGGCTCCCTGCCTGCCGTGGCTCCCAGAAGCAGCACCATGTTCCCACTCTGGTTCCTAGGCTTAGGGGCAGCCAGGAGGCTCCGTGCGCTGCCCCTGCCTCAAGAGCCTCTCCGCAGCTCCCATTGGCTAGGAACCGCGGCCAATGGGAGCTGTGGGGGCAGTGCCTGCAGACGGGACAGCGCACAGAGCCACCTGACTGCGCCTCCATGTAGAAGCCAGAGAGGGGGACATGCCGCTGCTTCGGGGAGATGCCTGAGGTAAGCACTGCCCGGAGCCTGCACCCCTGACCCCCTCCCGTGCCCCAAACCCCTGCCCCAGCCCGAGGCCCCATCCTGCACCCCAAACTCCTCATCCCAAGTCCCACCCCAGAGTTCGCACCCCCAGCTGGAGCCCTCATCCCCACACCACAAGCCCCTGCCCCAGCCTGGTGAAAATGAGCGACTGAGTGAGGGTGGGGAGAGTGAGCAACAGAGGGAGGGGGGGTGGAGTAAGTGGTGGAGGGGCCTCAGAGAAGGGGCAGAGCAGGGGCGGGGCAAGGGTGTTTGGGTTTGTGCGAGTAGAAAGTTGACAACCCTATGGGGCCAGTACTGAGTCAGAGAGAAGAGTGCTACCTACTGAAATCATTTTCAAGAGTAGTTTGAAAGTCACTGGCAACTGGGCGCCTAACTCCCATTAGTCCCCTTGAAAATCTCCTCCTGAATCACCAGTCCCAAACTCCCATAGGATCCTTTTCCTTGGAGGTCTGAGTTTTCATCTGGCTTAGTCCCATGTAAATGGTGAGCCCTGATTGCCTGGCTACAGGGGATACCGTATAAGCTCATTCATAGCTATTACAAAGTACTTTGAACTTTAAGTAGCCTAGATTTACAATCAGATGTGCATATCTATTTATAAGTCTGTAGCATTCAATAAATTCTCAGTTATACACCAGGCAATTTTTTCCCCCTATATAAATATAATTAACTGGTATTCTCAAAACAGATGAAAAAAAGCATGATATTTCTGAAAGTTTTAATGCACCTTAATCCTAACCTGTGAAACCCTTACCTACATAGACTAATGTCCACAATCTCCAGTCTCATCTCACTTGTTTGGCCTGCTAAGCCATACCTGGTAGGAGAGAGGTGGCTCACATGATAATTCAGTTCATAGTGGCTAAGTTTGGGACATATTTTACTGTCGAATAAGAGACTTTCAAGTCTTTTGGAGTCTTCATAAAGAAAAAAGAGACATCATTAGGTGTCACTAGAAATACTTGGCTCCAAGCAGCAGGAAGTTAATATCCTTGACAAAACTCCCTTTATCTGAAACAGGCAACAATGAGAACTCAGCATGTCTTCACTTAATGGCACAGTGCGAGACTGCTGGATATGCAGAAAACAAATCCCAGTCTGTCCCCTGACAAGTTGTTACAGGGAACAGAAACACAGCTTCTGAGTGTAAAGGCCCTGGTTCTCCGGTGCATTGCCTTAGCCTTACTGTCAGAAGATTCGGACTTTAATACCAATGTATAACCAGCCCCGGGAGGACCATCCCAATGTGAAGCATCTTCCAGTAGTAGTAGAGAGCCATCCCTCCTCATTACCAGGGTAGGGACATAGCTGGAAAAAAGGAGGCATGTCAGGAGACCCCTACAGGTGTCGATGCCAGCCTCCCATGTTAGATCCTTGGTTCATTGACAGCTGGCATAATAGCTGACTTTCAATGGGAGTTAAGCATCAAACTGTTTAGGTGCTTTTATAACTCCTACTAGGCACCAATCTGCATTTTTCAGCAACTAAATACCTATGTAAATCTGACCTTTGGTCCCAACCCAAAATACCTTACAATCTAATCATCTCATCCGTTAATTTCACTCTCTCTTTGCTATTATTCATCTCTGCAATTTTAGACCGCTCTCAGGCATTTTTAGAGATAGTTATTATGGAAAATATTATACAAAATAAAAACTCAATCATATAAAAACCACCTGCTTATAATCAATTGTGGCTACAATAATTACACACAGGGCTACATCTACCCACAGATGAAACAGGGTTTCAGATGAATTCTGCCTTGATCAAATCCAATTGCCTACCTCCTGCTGAACAGAATGGAAGTTGTGCATATGCACTTTGAGGACAGAATTTTTCTTTTATACTTGTTTTCACAAGAAGTGTTCCCCTCCCCTTTCACCACCTTAATCAACCTTAAAGACTCTTTCCCCCACCCTATTACTTCAACTCCTACTTTTTCCCCTTTGTGCATGTCAAAATAGATGGACTTTAAAGCCAATCATAACACAATTAGCTACAAAAAACGGTTACTCACCTTCTCGTAACTGCTGTTCTTCGAGATGTGTTGCTCATGTCCATTCCAATTAGGTGTGCACACTGCGTGCACAGTCGTTGGAAAGTTTTTTCCCTAGCAGCACCTGTTGGGTCGGCTGTGGAGCCCCCTGGAGTGGCGCCTTCATGGTGCTCAAAATATGACCCTGCCAACCCGGTGCCTCCTCAGTTCCCTCTTGCCGGTTACTCTGACAGAGGGGAAGGCGGGTGGGTTTGGAATGGATATGAGCAACATGTCTCAAAGAACAACAGTTACAAGAAGGTGAGTAACTGTTTTTCCTTCTTTGAGTGATTGCTCATATCGATTCCAATTAGGTGACTCCCAAGCCTTACCTAGGCGGTGGGGTTGGAGTTATGGAATTGCTGATTGGAGCACCGCTCTGCCGAAAGCTGCATCATCTCTGGCACGCTGGTTGATGGCGTAATGAGAGGTGAACGTATGTACTGAGGACCAAGTTGCTGCCCTGCAGATTTCTTAGATCGGGACTTGAGTGATCATGTCGGGGAGGAGAGGTAATGTAATTGGGGCATCCACTGACAGTTCCAGGAGTGTGGTGTACCAATGTTGTTGAAGCCATGCTGGTGCCACCAGAATTATCTCTGCCCCATCCCTGCGGACCTTGAGTAGGATCTTGTGCATGAGAGGGAGTGGGGGAAAGGCGTAGAGCAGGCAGCGTCCCCAGGGTAGTAGGAATGCGTCTGTGATTGAGTCTGGGCTGTGTCTCTGGAAGGAGCAGAACATTGGGCACTTTCTGTTGCTCCGGATGGCAAACAGATCGACCTGGGGAAACCCTCACCTTTGAAAGATGAAGTGTATGACATCCGGCCGGATTGCGGAAGGACTTGCTGAGGTGGTCCACCAGTGCGTTCTGATGTCAGATTTGTGTCCATTTATACTTTTGCGTAGCCCGATGCCAGCTCTGTCCACATATCTATTCAAGTGACACCATCATAGGACCTAACCACATCAGCCACACCATCAGGGGCTCGTTCACCTGCACATCTACCAACGTGATATATGCCATCATGTGCCAGCAATGCCCCTCTGCCATGTACATTGGCCAAACTGGACAGTCTCTACGCAAAAGAATAAATGGACACAAATCTGACATCAGGAATCATAACATTCAAAAACCAGTGGGAGAACACTTCAACCTCTCTAATCACTCAGTGACAGACTTGAAGGTGTCAGTTCTGCAAAAAAAAACTTCAAAAACAGACTCTAAAGAGAGACTGCTGAACTCGAATTAATATGCAAATTAGACACAATTAACTTAGGTCTAAACAGAGACTGGGAATGGTTGGGTCATTACACTAATTGACTTTTTTTTCCCCCATGTTAAGTTCTCCTCACACCTTCTATGGGTCATCTCGATTATCACTTCAAAGTTTTTTCTTCTGCTGCTACTGATAGCTCATCTCAATTGATTGGCCTCTTACAATTGGTATGCGTACTTCCACCTTTTCATGTTCTCTGTATGTATAAGTATCTTCTGTCTGTGTGTTTCACTCTATGCATCTGAAGAAGTGAGCTGTAGCCCACGAAAGCTTATGCTGAAATAAATTTGTTAGTCTCTAAGGTGCCACAAGTTCTCCTGTTCTTTTTGCGGATACAGATTAACACGGCTGCTATTTTGAAACCTGTCACTTGAAGAATGTGAGATTTCCCTGACTTGAAGATTTACAACTTTCTTTTAGTGGCCATGTCTCTCTCCAAATATCACTATAGCTGAATCAGTCACCTCTGTACACTGGCACAGTTTAGGACAAACTATAACAAAAAAGTTTGACCGCTAAGTCAAACTTTCCCTATGAACAGTTCTATAATTATTAATAGTTCACAGCACCTACAATATATATGTGACTGAGTCCTGCCAGAGGCCCCACTGCCTTGGCACACCCCGGCTTAAGAAGATGACCATTTGGAAGAGAAGAACAGTAAGTTAAACCCTCCAGGGACTGCCTAGAGAGACCTCCCCTGATCAGCTGTAGACCCAGTGAGTTGGTCCTCTAGCCCCCAGAAGGGCCAGGTGCAGGTGAAGGCCAATCAATCCAGCAGGTCAGATAAAAAGAGCGGGCTGCTTTTACTAGGGATGGCAGGGCCAATTATGGGTAAAGCCAGGTGCTAAGAACCAGCAAAATTATATCATTTTTGAAAAACAGTGCTGACATAGAATATGGTTATTTTTCGTCTTCCCCATTCGTACTGTACAATTGGTGACAGCCTTTTACATACCATATAAAACAAAGTATCTGTGTATATGTAACCCATACACCTCCTGGGTGTGGTATTCTGTCTCCTCTAGTGGCACAAAGACCACTTAGAGAGGGAATTAAAGGAGTCTGCTCTACAGCCTTAGCTAAGAGTCAGCTGGCTTTTAGCTCATGCAGTAGAGGCTCATGCACTAAGGTCCAGAAGTCCCAGGTTCAATGCTGCCGACCGGGGTCTGTCTGTGTTACATATATACGCACCAAATTATAAACACATACACAGAACAATTCATTACTATGAATACATTGGTAATAATTTTATAGTTAAGCTTGTGTTGAGACTGGAACTTAAACTCTGAAACAAAGGATATTTAGCACTGCTTTAAGTATTGAGTTTAGTCTCCAGATTTTGCACTGTAACTTCATAGAACAACTAAATTTTCTATGTAATTTTTCTGGGGGAAAATATGTAGTAGCTTTTGCAGTGGAAACATTTTTAAATGCTCCCTTTTTGAAATTTTGCATGGCTTTCCTCATATCTCTTTAGAACATGTAAGCTTTGCAAAGGCTTCACATTTCACCCAGTGAGTCGTCTTTACTATCTCTCAAACACTGGCTACTGGTAGGTATATGAACATGAAAATCACATTTAAAAGGTATAGCTTTAATCTGTCACGGCTAAAATGAGTTTTGCCATGACATGTGAAATCCCGGCCTCATCAAAGTTAATGAGAGTTTTGCTATTGACTTTGGTCGAGGGTGGGGAGCAGTATTTCACACCAGAAGTTTAGTTCAGTATTAATAATCTTCAATGCCACTAGCTGGAATAGTTCTGCAGTCTTACAAAACTTTACTGCTATATCAGACTATTTTTAACTAATGTTGGTGTTAAGATTATTTGTTATACGTATGATTAAAGGAGAACAATGGTGTTGGGGGCGGGGCGTTCACATGCTGAAATAGTTCAGTTTTCTCACAACAAAGTAGGAAGGAGCTGTTGACAGTTTGTCAGGAATGTGAATCTTCCTGTCCTAGGAAATTAGATGTCTACGTAAATGTGACCATTCTACACAAAGGTGTACGTTCCGCTGCTAGGCCAAGAATAGCCAATGTAAGTCAGAGAGCACGAGGAGAGACACATCAGATATTTCTAAAAACAATTTTAATACAGAGTACGGATTTTAAAAGGCAAATGGAAGACGTGTCAGAGTAATATGAACCAAACCCCAAAGCTCTGAATGTTAATGCATTAGTATCTGTCTGCTGTTAATTACAAGAACATAATAGTAAAAAGTAATAGCAGAAAAATTTATGTAGAGTCCTTTGATTTTTTAATTTCATCTGAACACTATCACGGCATATAACCACCTTTTGACTTAAAATAGGGACTGCCAGAACTATATTAGATAAGAGCTCCTGGACTTTCATTAGTCTGCTGATCACTGTGGTAGTGGCATGTATTATGGATACAGGCAGACACAATAAAACAATAAGGGTATGTCCAGACTTCGATTTATCGGGGATCGATATATCGCATCTCATTAAGACACAATATATCGATCCCCGAACGCACTCCCCGTCAACTCCGGAACTCCACCGGAGCGAGCAGCGGTAGCGGAGTCGACGGGGGAGCTGCGGCCGTCGATCCCGCGCCGTGAGGACGGGAGGTAAATCGGAATAAGATATGTCAACTTCAGCTACGGTATTCCCGTAGCTGAAGTTGAGTATCTTACATCGACACCCCCCCCCTAGTGTAGACCAGGCCTAATAATTCTCTGTTCCCTCTAAATAGATACTTCCTATTCTTTGCTGTGACTTCCAGAAGTTACTGGGCTAACATTCTCTGTATTGCCTCTGCAGTGCCACAGGGATGATTCTGATGTTGTAGCCACACTTTCTAATCTAACTTCATTTGGATGTAGCCCCTTCCTCTGTCAGATCCACTTGCCTCATTATCTTTTCTTTCTTCTGAGTTCAGGGCAACTTTAACTCCAACCCTGAACATTATCCACCACTGTTCAAATGCAACTAATTTTAAAGCATATTTTTTGCCAGCATGAAAACCCCACCTATTTGTCAACTTCTGTGTATTCTGCAAACCCAGCTACATAGATTTTCACAAAGCAAACATTACATCGTTATTTTATCTAATTATACAACTGCTTCAGAACAAATATAGAACACCAAGCCAAGAATGTTAAAGATCACAGTATTCTAGAAAAATAACTTCACATGTTTTTATACTGATGAGAAAAATAAATCAAAGAGCTTAGCACCAATATTCTTCTTTCTTTAATGCCTGTTGTCAGCGTTAACAATGCGCATTTGCGGGAGACAGTCACAGAAGATGCGTGTCTGTTGTGACAGTTGAGTATACCTAAGACAAATAACACATGTAATGTGAAGGTAGCAGGAGGAGGAACTTAATTGGTGATCTCCTTGATTTTTTTTTTAGAAATTATATTCCCTGTAACAATTCCTCCCAATTTCCAACTCCCTTGCCTGCACTCTACCATTAATCGCTCTCTGCCAGGAGTGTCATTTCATAATTCTGAGCCTCTGAACAGCTTCAAACAGCTGCCATGTAAAAAAATAACCCCTTACCCCCTTCTCCCTCCTCATCTCTGGCATGGAATGTCTTCCCAGATCACACTGATCCAAGGTTCTGGTTGAGCATCATTCAGCCATGGACTTGTGAGAGGTTTATGGTCCAATATATTGCAATCTAAGAGAACTGGTAAAGCGTGATATCTCAGACCTTGTTATTGGGATGCCATCAAATATTCTAGGCCATTTTTTAAGCAGTTTCTAAAATGTATGGGTTACATTAAGGCCTGTGCAGTTGCACTCATGGGCGGAGCTGGGCTTTAGATTTGGGAGTAGCAAAGGAGGACAGTCATTCCAATAACATTTTAAAAAAA
>NW_020698066.1:5951032-6102030 GCF_002925995.2 Terrapene triunguis | reverse complement strand
CCCCCCCCCTTGCCTGCAGGACCCCAGCGGCGGCCCGGCAGGCTCCGCTTTTGAAAAAAATGCTGGGCTGCCCGGGCAAGGGAACCAGGAAGCTGCCGGGGAGAGGGGATCTGCCCGCCAGCTGCTGCCCGCCCCACTGCTCCGCTCCCCCCAGCCCCCGGGAGAAGTGAGCAGCGCCCGCCCGCCACCCCTTCCCCCGCACCCATTCCCCCATCCCACCGAGCCCCTCTGAGGGGGGGGGGGCAGCATGGCCGCAGTGTGGCCGGAGGAGCCAAGGTGGGAAGGGGGCGCCTTTTTTATGGTTGCTCCCCCTGCACTGAGAAGCTGGCTATGCCACTGGATGTTGCGCCATAATTCTTTCTGCTTGCTCTTGCTCAGCACATGCGAGATTTCTATGTATGGGGTTAGACAGCTAAGTGCCTTTGTATCCAAATGCCAAACACAATTAGATGGAAAAGCACCAAAACTGCCAGAAGGCCTCTCTGGGTACAGGATTGCTGTTTTGTCTGAGAGAAGAAATTGATAAAGGAAAGGTTTAACCAAACAAACCCACGGGGCCTTGTTTTAATTTTTTGAGCAGATTTGGCCTCAGTCCAATCTTCTTTGGCAAGGAATTCCACAGCTGAGATCACTCTTCTCCCTGCACCTGAGAGTCTTTACACCCTGAGCCTGTCTTGCTCCATTCTCTGTCTGGGAAGCATAGCAGATGGTTGCGCTGTGTTTGAAAACAGGCTATTTCAAATCTATCAATGACATCTCAAATTAGACCAGCACTTTGAATATAGTCTGGAGCAAGCGGAGTTTGGGGAGCACCCATCTAATGAGCTCACAGGGAGCTGTCTGGGGCATAAGATGAGCTGATGAGTGGTGCCCCAGATGCAGCCTCTATTTGATGGTTTAAGTTCAACCACAAGTAGAATGATTAGCTGGAGTCCAGCCTGGAGGTGACAAAAGTCTGGATGACAGTCCATGTCTAAGACGAAAAGGTGCAGTCTCCTGGCCAGACAAAGTTTGAAGCCAGCTTTCCGTTGCTGTTTGTCCAGGAACAGTGAGGAATTCAGCATGAGCCCTAGGTTTTATACCACTTTGACACTCTGTGGTCTGATGCTGTTGGATGATGGGGAGGTTAGAATATGGCCACGGTCCTCTAAGCGTTTCCCCTTCCTCACCAATATCACTCCTAGCTTTCCCGAACATAAGGCAACTGCTTTTCAGCTATCTGCTCATGCTGTCCAGGTACTGGAGAATCTCAGTGACAGCAGAGGCTGCATTAGCAGGGAGAGAAGTGTAGTTGAGTGTGATCCGCATATTGATGGTGCAGGGATACATGGCATTTCATGATTTCTGAATGGATAGATCAGCATTGAAGAAGGATGAGTACTGAGCCCTGGGGAACTGCACAGGACAGGGATTTAGGTGCAGCCATAGGAAATCTCTTGGATGTATCTGAAGGGAATGACCCTCTCAGGGTAACCCCATTAATCATTTTATAATACAAGATTCACTACTCTGTAGTTTGACCAATTGTCCAATTTAATATACAGCTGTTGAGGCACCCTGGTTATAATCACAACCTTATTCAGTCACTTGGCCTCATTTGATTAGCTGGACATTTCAACTATTTGATCAAATGGCTTGTTTGAGAAAACTGCTAACCTGTATGTCCACACACACACACAATTGCATTCAAGGAGATCTTGTTCTGCTTCTTTCCCTACTTCAGTTCAGTTTGCCACCTAAAGGAAATATCTCTATATACATTCCACCGCCACTGATGCTTGAAGAAAACAGATGTAATCAGATGTTTTCTAGGTGTCCCTAAATGCCATCAATGGCCACACAAATATATTGCTGAAATGATATTCATTTTATTGGGGGTAGCAGAAGGACTCTAAAGGAAGACTGTCCACCTAATGTACATTAATCTGAATTGGAGCTGCTGTCTGTACACAATACACTTTCACTCCAACCACTTTATTTTTCTGCATTATTAAATGAAAGACTTTCCTTTGGAGTAGGTGGCAGAACATATCCTCTGAATTGCTAATGAGCTATTTAGAAGATTACGGATTAAACCTGAAACTTCTTCGGCTGAAAGAAGGAGCGATCAACAGTCCATGCCATGGAAGACGGACCTGGTGATGCAGAGAATGCTGCCACCTTCTGTTTAAATACCGACAGCTATCTACTAACCATGGCTTTTTACAAAATAATTTGCCTAGAAAGACAATTATATGTGCAGTTGTCAGGCTGTTGTTGGCAAGAAGAGTGTTTCAATTAGTCACATCTAATTCCTATGAATTTGTAACAAATTGATGGTTTCTCTCCTACTATATATTGCTGCCAGACCTAACAGCGAACACTATGCTATTCTATTCAGCTTTTGACACCACGCTCATCACCATAGTATCTGAGCATTAATGTGACTAAACATTGCCACGATGTTTTCTCATCATCTCTCCAATGGGAGAAAAGTATGCAGTGGAATGTCTTGTGCTGGTAATTTTTTTCTTTTGTTTTTAAATATAGCTGTTGCTTTGTGCTCATGCTAGAGAAGGCAAGGTTAAAGAAATGCACCTTGTTCTTGGAAGGGAAAATGGTGAGGTTTGTAACAGCCTTCTTTGCATTGCACAGCATCTGTCAGAGGAATCTGTGTCAACTACAGCCTGCGGGCCAAATCTGGCCCGCGAGCCACACCACGTGGCTCGGTCCTGCTCTGGCTGGGGCGCTGGGTCGGGGGACAGACCACCCAGCTCCCAGAAGCCGCAGCCTGGCTCCACTCCGGCTCCTATGCGATCCAATCAGAGCTGCAGGGGCAGTACCTGCAGACGGGGCAGCATGCAGAGCCGCCTGGCCGCGCCTCTGTGTAGGAGCTGAAGAAGGGACATGTCACTGCTTCCAGGAGCTGCTTTAGGTAAGTGCCACTTGGAGCCTGCTCCCCTTGAGCCTCTCCCCACTCCAGCTTTGATCTCCTCCTGCTCTCCAAACCCCTTAATCTGAGCCCAGAGCACTCTCCTGCACCCCAAATCTCTCATCCCCAGCCCCACCCCAGAGCCCGCACCCCCAGCTGGAACCTGCGCCCCTTCCCGCACTCCAGCCCTGATCCCTCTCCTGCAGACCAACCCCAATTTTCTCAGCATTCATGGCCCGCCATACAATTTCTATTCCTCGATGTGGCCCTCGGACCAAAAAGTTTGCCCACCCCTGAATTAGCTACTTCTGTTTTTTCAAGAAGAATCTCCTTGGACTCCTCTGAAGGTAATAAAAGTTTGGAGGAGCTCCCATACTTACTTACCCATATAAGAAGCCTACTAAACTGGGTCACATGACAGTAAATGAATGTTAACCATGCTTAGGCTGCATTCTCCTAGGGTTGGGGATGGATGGTGGTTTTTGTTTGTTTGTTTGTTTTGTTTTGTTTTTTTGGTACTCTTATTTTTCTTGGCCTAGGTAACGAGTCATCCATCTTTTTCCTTGGGTCACTGCATATTCATCCTAAAATTATTTTTGCCAAGAGGAGTTACTTGAAAAGCATTCTTCCATGGCAAATTAGTCTGTCTTCTATTGGAACAGGGGAGAATCTATGAATTTCATTGTAAATGGCTTGAAACTATTTTGCATATTAGTTAGGTCTCAGCTGAAGGCTTTTAAGCCAAAGGATGACATTTCCAGCCCAATCCTGAGGTATCTTGCTTCAACTGAGGGAAAACAGTACAGAACCAGTGCAACCAACCACCACCAATTTTTTAATTTCCATATTCCCAATTCACGTCGCATGGTCCATCTCTCTCATTTACCTTCAGGAAGTCATCAAGGGCTGTAGTAGCCACAGGTGGGTGTCCAAATAAGGGCACTCCTCTGTCCCAGGAGCAACTGTGAAGACTACCTGCATACGATCTCTCAGGCTCCTCACAAACATACTAAACTCTTAGGGTCCGTCTACACAGGGATAAAAGACCTGCTGCAAAGCCACAGTGGGCCGGGGTCAGGTGACTCAGGGTCACTGGCTCAGACTGTGGAGCTAAAAATTGCTGTGTAGATGTTGGGGCTCAGAGCCCCAGAACTTGGGCTTCACCTGAGCCCAAACAGCTACATCATTTTTTCAGCCCCAGAGCCAAGTCTCGCAAGCCTGAGTCAGCTCCCCAGGGCCAGCCATGGGTGGGGTTTTTTTGGTCCCTGTGTGTATGAAGCCTTGTTGAGTGCTTCTGAAATGTTGCCTCTTACTGTTTTTCTCCTAACACAGCACCGCCATTCCTCTAATGAAATATTCAAATGTTGCTCTGGGCATCTTCTCTTATTGCTTTAAATCGTTGCAGATTAAAATGTTCTTTTTAGAAGTGTGGATTATATACCAGTGTTTGACACGCTCTGTGAAAATGACTTGAGAGGCAGTTTTTAGAGTGCAGAAAAAGTTGTTTTTGTTTTCAAAAACTTTTGAATGGTTTGAATAGAGCGAGACAAACATCTGGTGGTTCTGGAACAAACATTATTCCCATGATTATTTGGTTTGTGCAGTCCTCAGCAAAAGTATGGAATAAATAACTTTATCCAAGTGAGACAACACAGGCCACTGCTCAACAGGTTTTCCCTCTTTACACACTTCAGCACGAATGACCAATGAAATCACAGAAGCTGAGCAGCATATCAGGTGTCCTGAGCACTTGTCTTTTTTTTTTCTTGTACAGCACTGAGCTTTCTCCTCTTGTTTCAGAGAATGCTCTAGATTAAATTCTCCCAAGGGGCCTCCAGAGTGGGAGGTGGTTTTGGAGAAGTATCACAAGAAGACAATTTGCTGACAAATGTGAAAAGGCCAAGAGAAAAACTAATAAACGTACCTTTTGTGGCAAGGCAATACAACTCTAGTTCTCTGCTGACTTCACCTCTGATGCCACACCTCTGAACCGCCATCCTTAGTGGTCTGAGGTAATGAAAAGGGGGGGTGTCTCTCCAGCACGTGGTTTTATGAGGAGCACACCTTTTTAGTATGCCTGTGGTAAGTAGGCCAAGATAATACTTGAGGTGCAGTTGCCTTAAGGGCTCCTGTTCTTCCTGCTTTTCTGTTAACTTTTCCAGGCATGCTAGCTCTAATCTCTGTAGCAGCTAAAGCCCAGGAGACGGCTAGTGAAATCAAATAAACAGTTGCAATGGTGACAAAAACCATAGTTCAGGTATGTGCTGGAGGAATCTTTTGGCTGCTCCCAGGAGCCCCTGGTTAAAAATCTTATCACTAAATGGATGGGAGCTCTCAAGTAATTTACCTCATACTGGGTGGCGTTTACTCCTTCCTTTGGCTACTGTTGAATCATTCCTTTTTCAGAGAGGACTTATCCCTGTGGCTCATCAAATAGTGCTGAAGAGCACTTTGGGGTTTTGGCATGGAGCAGTTGAGAACAGTGGAAGGATGGTTGTTTTCAGAGCCTAGAGCTGGGGTGGGAAAAGTATGGCCCGACAGCTGTTTTAATCTGGCCCTCGAGGTCCTGCTGGGGAGCGTGGTCTGGGGTTTGCCCCCCCTCTGGTACTCCATATGGGGAGCTCCATGCGGCTCCCGGAAGCAGCAGCATAGGCCCCCCTCCAGCTCCTACATGTAGGGGCAGCCAGGAGGCTCCACTCTGCATACTGCCACCGTCCTCGCAGCTCCCATTAGCCAGGAACCGTGGCCAATGGGAGCTGCAGGGGCAGTGCCTGTGGACAGGGCAGCATGCAGAGCTGCCTGGCTGCGCCTCCATGTAGGAGCTGGAGAAGGGATATGCCGCTGCTTCCGGGAGCTGTTTGAGGTAAGCGCCGCCCAGAGCCTGCACCCCTGAGCCTCCCCCCCCATAACCCAACCTCCTGCCCCAGCCCTGATCCCCCTCCCATCCTCCAAACCCCTTGATCCCAGCCTGGAGTACCCTCCTGCACCCCAAACCTCTCATCCCCAGCTCCATCCCAGAGCCTGCACCCCCAGCCAGAGCCTTCACCCCACCCTGTGTAGCCCCAGCTCTGATCCCTCTCCCGCTCTCCAAACCCCTCGGTCCCAGCCTGGAGCACCCTCCTACACCTCAAACTCATCCCCAGCCCCACCCTGGAGCCTCCCTCCCCCCATTGACTTCAATGAGAGTTAGGCACCTAAGACCCAGAGAAGATCTGGGTCTTAATCTCTCAGAGCGCCAATTTCCTATCTGAAACAGGACAAAACCACCTACCTCAGAGGATAAATGCATTTTTAAGGTGCTAAGATACTCTGGTGGAGGGACCTACATAAGCACATAAATCTATTTTACTTTTTTTTAGTTTCAGCTTTGTTATGCATATGTGTGTGTATATCACTGCTTACTATGACATAGCTCACTTTTGTGCTTGATTGCTTAGAGAGGAGTTCTTCCTTGGCTGATCTTTAATGTTCATCCAGGCATTTTGTCTCCTTCACAAATTGTAAGTGTGCTAATTGAGTACTATGTCTGGGCACTTGAGATGGCAGAGGACAGGTGAGTAGTTCTGTCATTTCATTTGTTGCATGTGTCTGGTCAAGTATGACTTAAACAAAAACCCATTAAATTGTGGACTGAGCTTGCTTCAGTGGAGAAACACCATTTATAGGTTAGTGAATTTTTTCCTGGTTGCTTAAAGAGACAGTCAAGTAATTAGGCTCTAGTTTGTTTTGTATTAAGGTTTTGTAAATCTATTAACCAATGTTTTAAATAAAACTTTCAAAGTATTCCCTTGCAGTGTTGGAAATCTCCGCACAACAGCCTCATGCTTCTATATGAAACCCAGAAAGTGAAACTGCATGAACAGTCAGGACTGGCTTCGCTCTCCAAGCTGAGATGATACAAAAAGGAAACAAATGTAAACACTGGAAAGAACTTTAGAATTTTTTTGGAATCTAAGGAAATAGCCCTGAGATCTTTAAATTGTAGTAGCAAAGGCTTCAATCATCAGCATGGGTAGAACCTGGGGACCTTCTCTTCCAAACCTCAACTTCAACCACTTGGAGCTAGAGGAAAGTTTCCTTTAGTTACAGAACTAAAACTAGATGCATTTTTTCAAACTTTTTTCATGGATTTTTATTTTTTTCCCCAAAAATATTTGTTCTAAAAAGACTCAATTTTTTTTGAGGCTTTTGGATTCAAATTCTGTCAAGTATTTATGAAAATGTTTACCTAAATGTGGGATTTTCACTAAATGAAACATTTAGATCATCATTTTGATAATGCTTTCAATATAAACTAACAATGTTTCAAATAATTTTGAAAAAAATTGAAAAATGGGTCCATTTCTAATCCTGGGAGAATGGGAAATAATGGTGCAATTTCACTAATAATTTTGTTCAGCTTTTGATCAGCTTTGTTACAGTGGGTTAATGTTCTTTGTGAGTCAACCACTAGAAAGTGACAGCCACAAAATAATTTCAGATAGTTGAGAGCAATGGCCCAGACACACACACACACACACACACACACGTGCCACTAGATTTCATATTGCTTCCAACGGGTTCTAGTTCTCAGGCATTTGGGGTTCACAGGAGCTCAAACCTAACATTTGTGCATTAACAGCAATAAATTAGTAGCCACCGACGTCTAACTCGGAGCCTCCTGTTCCCCATACACAAGCCCCTCTTTCTTACAACAAAGCCCGTTGCCAAGTTTGTCCACATATCTATTCAAGGGACACCATCATAGGACCTAATCACATCAGCCACACTATCAGAGGCTCATTCACTTGCACATCTACCACTGTGATATATGCCATCATGTGCCAGCAATGCCCCTCTGCCATGTACATTGGCCAAACTGGACAGTCTCTACTCAAAAGAATAAATGGACACAAATCAGACGTCAAGAATTATAACATTCAAAAACCAGTTGGAGAACACTTCAACCTCCCTGGTCACTCAATTACAGACCTAAAAGTTAAGTATTGGGGGTAGCCGTGTTAGTCTGTATCTACAAAAACAACGAGTCTGATGGCACCTTAAAGACTGACAGATTTATTTGGGCATAAGCTTTAGTGGGTAAAAACCTCACTTTATGCATCTGAAGAAGTGAGGTTTTTACCCACGAAAGCTTATGCCCAAATAAATCTGTTAGTCTTTAAGGTGCCACCAGACTCCTTGTTGTTTTTGTAGACCTAAAAGTTGCAATTCTTCAAACAAAAAAACTTCAAAAACAGACTCCACCGAGAAACTGGAATTAATTTGCAAATTGGACACCATTAAATTAGGTTTGAATAAAGACTGGGAATGGATGGGTCATTACACAAAGTAAAAACTATTTCCCCATGCTATTTTCCCCCTACTTGCATTACTTGCATCTGAAGAAGTGAGGTTCTGACCCACAAAAGCTTATGATCCCAATACTTCTGTTAGTCTTAAAGGTGCCACAGGACCCTCTGTTGCTTTCCCTCTACTGTTACTCACACCTTCTTGTCAACTGTTTGAAATGGACCATCCTGATTATCACTACAAAAGTTTTTTTTCTCCTGCTGATAATAGCCCACCTTAATTGGTCTCGTAAGAGTTGGTATGTTCTCTGTGTATATATATCTTCCTACTGTATTTTCCACAAATATGAAAATCTATTCGGAATTCCTCAATAATATATTATATTGTTTGAGTAAGTGTGGCAAAAGTTAATGGCATGCCAATCAATAAAGATGCATGTCTAGTGTCACAGCCAAATTATGGTATATCTGTGATCCAAAAATCCTGCTTTGATTTTAAACAAGTTTTCTTGTTCTGAAGTTGTTAGTAAATAAAATGGACAGTTTTAATATAAACTAAATAATTCAAAATATTACAATGTATTTAAAGAAAAGCCATTTCTAATGCTAGATATTGAAGAAATGTGCTCCAGTTAGGCAAACAAGAATATCAGCATCTGGTGTACCAGACTAGAATCTCCAACTTTTGGTCAAACCATACCCTATTTTGGGAAAGTTGCAGGACAAATTTACACACACACACACACACACACACACACACACACACACACACACACACACACACACTAACCCAACATATTTTTGGAAAGATAGCAATTAGAACTGGTTGAAACTTTTCCATTGGAACAATTTTCTTTTGGAAAATGCTGATTTGACAGATTGAAGAGCTGTGTTTCATCTTTATAACGTAGTCAACACAAAAGACTTCAATAGGATTGTTTTATTATTTCCTAAATGATTTTTTCACACATTTCATTTTTGCGGGCAAGGATTTTCCTTCTGATTTGGGACAAAAGGAAATGTTCAAATGTTGGAATTGCCCAGCATTTGACTAGCTTTAAGAGCAACATTGCTACAGAACAACAGTTAAAGGTGTTGCTAGTCCTCTATAATTCAGATTATTCAATTTTTTTGGGGACACACACACACACACGAAGAGGCTCATGTTCTACAAAGTGTGTCTTGGGGGAACAATTGGGACAGCATGAAGAAGCTTTACGTGTATTACAATACAAAGGGTCTTGCAATTCAGATTGCTTAAAGAAAAGCTACACCCATTTTGCAGAGAACAGGATTCTGAATGTTAACATTGCAAGAAGTCATGTGTTATGTTCAAAGCGAATGATAAAAATAACTCAAATTCAGATGATTCTTGAGCCTTGTTCTGGGTGTGGCTATCTGAGTGAGTGCCATCGACACCAACAAAAGGGGAATCCTCTGCAAAAACAAACTGGAACAGAAGGCAAAATGACTACCGGATAATACAAGTGACCTTTGTGCAAGCAACTAACATATTTAATAAATTTTTATTTATCCATTAAATCAATACAATAAACTGGAAATTGGTTTACCAGTCTCATTGCTGGCTACACGTGTTCATTTTCAGTAAAATGCATGGAAGCCAAATTGGAGCAAAAGGTCAGTTGTAATTAAACCATTTGCAAATACATTTCAGTGTGTATGTCATGAGTTTTCTAATCATTCCGGTTAAGAGGAATGCAGTCGTCAGAATGCCACCTGAAAAAATATTAATAGGAAGGCTCTGCAGCTAACAATGGAAAAATTCTTATCCCAAATCAAGACTATAATCATTTCAAAGTAACACATCTGGTTAAGCAAAGTGTCTTTAGGATTCTCTTCCCCCATTAAAGAAGTCCCTTCAGGTAACTATTGTTTCCTGCAATGTAGAACAAATTGGGAAGTATGCTGCCATTTCTATTTTCTGAAAAATGTCAACATGAATCTTTCAGTTCTTTTGCCTTTATCATGGCAAATAAAGCTTAGTACATTCTCCTGTGTAAGGTTCAAGCATTTTACAAGCTACATGCCACCTTCCCAGCTACCAAGTTCAGTTCAGTTTGACTCGCTTACATTTTTGATAAGCAGTGGAGAAATCCCAGAGGCTACAGCCATCCCCTAGTGCCATTGATAACCATGAATACTTAAAACTTCTGGATGGAGTAATGGAGACTCACCCATGGAAAATATCAGAAAAGGTGTCTGAACACCTTACTATTTTGGACAATACAAAAAATGCATGAAAAGTTGATGCCCTCTTCTGGATAAGAAGTTTTTAGTTTGAAGTTTCAGGGCACAATTAATCATGTATAGTACTCAGCCACTTAAACATGTTTTATTAGGTCAATAACCCACAGATTGAATACACTTGTCCACCCCTTAACTGGGAACTTGACATATAGACAGACTAAATGCAAAGTTAGATATAAAAATTAAGCGTGGTTACATTGAAATATTTCCCATAGTGAATACTTTGCTATGCAATTCCTTGAAAGCGTATCACACATCAGCAGGTTACATCACAACATTGTTTATTATGTGACTTTTTACAATACAAACAAAAATACAGAAATGCAGTATATGAATACAGCTAAATGCAAAATGGTGACTTTTTCAAGAGGCCATGATTCCCATTTCTAGTAAAATAAAGAAAGACTGCACACAGGTAGAAACAGGTTGGTAGTTAACTCCACAATTTTGCCTAAAAATGACCTATAAATGCATTTTCCTGCTACTTACCATAAAATGTAAAAAGGGAGTTAAAGGAAAGATTTACTCACTGGTTCCTACCATATGAAAGAAGCTATATTCTATTTAGCAGGGCCAATATATGAAAAAATATCTAAATTAAATGTTATTACAAAAATGAAGCAGTAATGAAATTCTTCTGGCTAAAGAAGTTACTAAATGAGGATAGCATATATTTAAAGAATCCAAAACAAAGAAGGGTTGTTATAAAAAGCTTTTAGGTGCACTGTAAGCCTATAAGTTTGTTTTTCCATGTGTATTTTTAAACAATGGAAGTGTCAAAAAATAGGGTCAACTGTGTTAGACTAAATTACATTATTGTATATGCTGCACTGAATGGAATTCTTGTATTATAATAGAGAAGCATAGTTTGTATCATATTATGGCAATTTATCCTCACTGAAAACCTTCCAGAGTCCTTGTATTTTGGAATATCCTGTAAACAAAAAAAAACCACCAGAACATGATTGTACAACAGTAAAATGTTTTCTTTTGCGTTAAAATGACATCTGTTTTAAAAAGGAAAAAGTACTTAGAGCTGTTATTTTTCCAAGTACACAACATCCTAGACAATTCAAGGCATCTCAATCTCCATCAAAATTAACAAAAAATTTGTCATGCTGTTAAATCCATTGTTATGGATACAACTGGTGCAAAATTGGTCAAACGGATCCAACGAACACTGATGTCCAGGCTGGCATATTGGCAACTAATACATAACTGGTGGTCAATAGATGTATTTAAAAGATCTTCCCTTTCTTCTTGTTCTTTTCCAAGGTTCTAAGAAAATAAAACATTTTAAAATAAAAACATTTTATGGACAAAAATATTTAGCACATTATGTATATATTTTTAAAATATGCCATTTTCAGCTGTCCTAGTTTAGAGACAGGAAGGAATTTTCCTTGGCATACTATGCACACAGCACTGGCATAGCAATATTTTTGCCATTACACTCCTACTTCCAGGAGATGGAAGATCTGATCCTTTCAGTCAGATGTTTGAGTTCCCAGCCCTCAAATAAAAGCCAAAGAAAAGTAAGTTAAATTAAATCAGCCTTCAAATTCTAATAAAGTTTTCCTACAGTGATGAATGGTACCTGTTGAGGTTAGTTTTATTTAGCAACTACTGAACATGTGTGCCTGCTATAGAAGCTAGGGTTCTCCCCGTTTCCAAAATATGCTCATATATACGAAAAAGCAGTGTGACATTTTGAATGGGCCAAGCAAAAATTTTGATGGTCAAGCTGTGTAGAGGTGTATTAAGATGATCAAATTTTCTTTGAATAATAATTATTACAGAACACGTGGAACATTAGAAACAAACAACTTTAGCAAAAATCCTACGTACCTGGAAGAATTCTGTTGTTCCAAAATACGCTGTTGAGTTTCCCAGTTCGCTTTCTCATCCTCAAACTGGCGGCGCTTTTCCTCTAATTCTTTATGCTGCGCCTCCAAGTTCTTTTTCATTTGCTCATGGCGTCGTTGGAGCTAAGAAATTGAGGCAAAGTACATAGTCAAAAACTGCACAAACACTGCAACATTAGGAACAAGATTAGGAGTTGTATTGTACAGTATGCCACATCAGCTACTGTAACTAAGTGAGGACCCTGGTTAGAGACCAAAACTGTTGATTCCACTCTTTACCACTTCTAACCTATCTTCTTCACCATCTTCCCTCCAAACTTCTTGAGCATGCGGACTATACCTCCTGCCTTTATAATCTATAATGCTCTAATGCCTCAAAGCCACAATCCCATTATACAATCATAAAAGTGATGGTCCCTGCCCAGAGAGTTTACAATCCAAGCAGAAGACTAGAAACAAACAGCTGGAGACAGACGGGGGAGCACAAAGTCACAAGATGATTAGAACAGTATAAGCACTGATCATAGCCAACCAGCCACCTAGCCAATCACAATCAATAGAAGAGTCTCTTCAGTTTCATGCTAGATCTACTGCTTTTGAAGCAGACCACCTGTTCTATAATGTCTCTCTGGGGGTGGGGAGAGCATAGGGTCAAGGTGTTAAAAATCTCTCTACTAGCTGCTAAGTAGTGTTTAAAAACATGTTAAAATGGGTTAGCTAACATGTTTTAAAACACCACCTTTCCCCCTAGTCTAGATCGGGCCTAAATGACTGACATCCTCTGGACATATCACTGGCAATAGCTATTCATCTTCCCCTTCCCTCCACTCTCCTCTCGATTAAAAAGTCCACCATACGCCCCCTCATGGTGCCAGCATAACCCCATACTGCAGACTGAGCCTACACCAAAAACAGGGGTTTCTCCATCCCTGTAGGAACTCCACCTCCTCCAGTGACATTGGCTATGTCAACAAACATTTTTTCATTCACCTAGCTGCGTTTACACTGGGGACTAGGTTGGCAAAGCTATGGGTCTCATGGGTGAGGATTTTTCACACCCCTGAGTGCTGTAGCTATGTCAACCTAAATTATAAGTAGACCAGGCCTGACTCCCTTCACTGGTTTCCTCTCCCCTTTGATATCAGATACAAGCTTTTAATTCTTACTTTTAAAGCTGTGCACAACCCAATCTATATTTACATTGCTGCTCTTATTTTCTCCTACCCTTCACCTGCTGTCAGTGCTCCTCTCAAGCCTCCTTCCCAAATGCCCCTTGTATTGTCTCTTGCTCTTGCCTTCACACTTGATTTCACTTCAGAACTCCTTCCTCTACCTGTTTGCCAAACAATCTCTCAGCATTCAATCTCACTGAAAACAGAGGCGTTTCAGAACTTCATTTAAATAAAGCATTGCAGCCTTGATCTTCAACCTATATTATATCCCACATACAACACTTGGACAAAGTTACGGTTGCTAATGTACTATCAACAGAGCCATCTAGAGTGCACACACCTCTCACAACTCAGTCTTAAAGTTAAGGTATCTTTGCTGACAGAATGTAAAAGCATATCTAAATACGTTACATGAATTCTTCCCAAACTGAAGTAAAAGTTAAGGTTAAGGTTAAGGTTGTGTTTTGAGTATGGCTATTAGGAATTATAGTGTGTGTTATGGGCAGCTGTATGTAAAACGGAGGCCAGGAACATCTGGATATTATGGTATAGGTGGTAAGATGCAAATTGGTTTAGATATCAATACTGATGTAACTGGTGATTTTCTTGATTCTACGTGACTGCACTGACAAGCAACCATATAACTTCAACAACCATAACTATGTTAAAAATTTCCACGACTATTAGCAAAAGTTAAAATGCAACTGTGATATAACAATATATGCTCTGATAAGGCCTTTGAAAGTCCACCATAGTAAAGCAGCCAATCTCTGCAGGGCTCTCTCCTGAAGACTTTGTGGTGATCGGTAGGTGGGTCTGTGCTTTTATCCATGTTGAAAGTGTACCAATGTGTGCTGAGTTTAACATGAATAAATAATACACCCCTTGTCACTCTTATGTTTGTCTCCTTTCACGTAGCCCATGTTCTCTGTAACCCTCCAACCTCTTCCGAACACATGTCCAGTACAGTTTTCTTCATGCTCCAGGTCTTCTACATCTCTTCCCTCCATGACCTGTGTCCTGAAAGATGTTTTCGTGCACCAGGCCCATAGTACACTCATCCTAAAGTACTCAGACATACTCCCTGAACCCAATTCAAATCTCCCGGTCTATACCCCCTCTGCTGTCTTTGAACTTGTACAATTTAATTTTGTAGATGTTTACAAGTTCAATAGGGAGCAGAAAGCATACACTGGGAAGGCAATATGGGTTGAGAGAGGTTATGGAAGCAGACTTTAGTGGACTGGTTATGTAATAGAAGAGAGATTGGGTAGTGGGGGAGGACAACCGGGCTGGATAGTGAAGAGTAGCAGGGTATCACTGTCCACTTCTCTCCCATTGTCCTGCCTGCCTCCTTGGCTCCTCAAAGAGTGGCTGGCAGGGGTTCTGTAAGTGCTTCTATTACTCCAAGCTTCCTGTAGGCCTGCTAAGATTTTTTTAATTTGCAGGTATGGCTGTTGCACCAGGCCTCTTTGGAGAAGCTGCCTCCTAGCAGAGCTACAAAATCCACTTGTTTGATTTGTTTTACAAATGTGCCCATAGGTCCCAATCAGGATCAGAACCCCACTGTGTTAAGAACTGTATAAACATGTAATGGCCCAGGTCTGCACTACAAAGTTTTGCCAGTGTAGCTATGTCAGTAAGCTGTGTGGTTAAAAAAAAAATCATGCCCCTAACAGACAGACAGCTTGTCAGCCAAAACATCGCTATAGACGCAGCTTATATTGGCAAAACAGTCATTATGCCAGTATATGCTGTGTCTTCAGAAGGTGGATTTGCTGGTTTAGCTATATTGGCAAAGCCATTGTATGACAGACTAGCCCAATCTAAAACAACTGACACGAGAGGTGAGTGAATCAAATTATACAATTTTCAATTTTAAAAAGTCACAAAAGTTGAAACGGTTGCAAGCAATACCTGTCTACTCCTTAAGCTAACCATCATGAACTGGTTGATTTGTTACAGGCATTATGGCAGAGTAGTCAAAGGATTTCAAGAAAGGCCTTTATTATTGATAAAAGATTCACATTATATTAGTGCATAAATTAGCTGAAGTCCAAAGTAACGTTTTAGGGCACCAAAGACAGACATGACACTAGAGGAGAGATTTTTAGCATGCTATGATTATGGAAGTGAAACGAGGGGATGTTTAAATGTGAAAGTTATCTTGAAAATACATGCTTGCCTCCTTTATTTAAATAGTGTAACTTGGGTAATTATTAGTGAGTTTCATTTAAATTCTAATTTAAGGTTATATTCTTAACTATGGAGTCATGAGGGAACCTCCAAAACATGTGTATGTTACAGTGTCTTTGAGGAAAGGATTCTCTCGCCATTGTCAGCAATGAGCACGTTATTGTCATTTAATACACATTTTGGTTACCTCAGCTTCAGAGTCCTTCAGTTTCTGAACTTTTTCTTTGACCTTCATTTCAAAGACCTGCTCCATTTCCATCTCCATTTTTTTCATTTTGGCCACATGCTCTCTTCTCTCTTCTTCCATCTGTGCCAGAGGGCTCCTGCCATAAACCCAGAGCAGGTTAACCAATAAGGAAGTGATCTTTTTTGCAATACAAGATGACATTGAAAGGCAAGGCAAACAAAAAACAAGACATTAAATGGAACAATGCATCTGCATGTGCCTCCATCTTAAGTTAAATGTTCTTAATTTCAGAAGACTGCATATGTTCGATCAAACCAATGTTAAACTATGAAAAGAGACATATGATTTATTTCATAGTTTAAACATCTTACATTTTTTAATATTTAAATTTAGGTTAAATATAATGCAGTCATATGTTGAGAATTCTTTACTTACTACCTTTAATAGAACCGCTAGGGCAGTGGTTCTAAACCTGTGCCCCGAGGGCTGCTTCCGGCCCAATCAGCACAGAGCTGCGGCCCATGTGACATCTTCAGGGCAAAAGAGGTAGTATTGGATGCGGCCCACAGTGGTAAATAGGTTGAGAACCACTGCGCTAGGGGAAAGTCAAATCAGGAAAAATTCAGTAACGAAAACTCAAAAATAAAAGTGGCATCTTCCTAGTGATCTTCCAACGCTACAGCCCCTCCAATCACCAAAATACTTGTGCACACAAAAATGGAAAGATAGCCTTAAACTAGAACAGAGCAAGAGAAAAAGAAAGTGTTGCAGGTAGAGAGAAACTGATTTTTAAATCTTAATTTCTAAGGGAATTATCAAATAAATGTAAGTTCATAATTTCAGCGTTGTGTTAAATACAATCTTTTCCTGTGCTTGATTCTTTTGAACGCACAGCAATTTTGAGAGGTTTTGAGCAGTTGGACTTCAGATTTATTTGTGGAAGTGTTATTAGCATGGAATATTTTGCTTTGTAAAATGTTCCTAATTCAAATACATGTTTTTAATTTTTTCCAGACACTTTCAGGCAACTGATTTACTAATCTTGCTACTCAGTTTAAAATAGCATTTTAGAAATGTTATAGTCTTCAATGTTCTGTAAAATCCAGCATAGACTCATTATATATTTCACTCTTTCTGGCTAATGGTTAGATAATGTATACACTCAGCCCCTTGTAAGAGTAATTTTTTGGTACTGAAACATTAAGAACAGCCGGAACAAATTAATTTCAGCCTGAACATGTATGTTTTTCAAAAACATTTGAAAAAAATGAGCTCTAGCAAGCATATGGATGTAATAATACAATAAATATATATATATATATATATATATATATATATACATACACACATCTGTTTGTGTTATCACTCTCTTGGATATTTACATACACACACACAAAACAAAAATGATAAATGAGCAGGGAATGTTTATCCATCTAAGATGGTCCAACCTTCATCTACGAAAGCAAACTATTTGGAGTTGCTAGGTGTGATTACATCAAAAATAAAGTATTTGCTTTTTGTGCAAGAATGTGTTTTATGCTTTCAGAATTCTCCTAAAAATATCTGAGGTAGAGTAAAGCATTTGTAATATGCAGTGCCCCTTTCATTCAAACTTGCAACTCATTCTTTTAGGAGAGGGAAATAGGGTTCAAAATGTGTAGTCAGTGCAATGGAGAGTGTGTCAAACATGTCTGAATTGTTTTGACTATTCATAGCTCATTTTTTACGTATAACTCAGCTATATGAGATTGCCACTAATGAAGTGAAAATGAAATGTATCCTATGAAATCAAGGCCAACTGAACAGTTTTTAAATTCCAGCATTTTCAAATATGTGCTTCAGAAGGTGACAATTTTAGGTATTTTTGAGATGTATCTGAACTGCTTTGCAAAATTTAGAGCAGCAGACCAAATGTTAGCAGCATACTAGATTTCAAATGGAAACTGATCCTACTCCAAATTCAGGATTTACTTTTACTGTACAAAGGTTGATTGTTAGCATCTGTACCTTTTGTTGATGAAAATAGCATATAACTTGGAGTGCTGTTTGATTACAAGCCCAGTACCATAATACATAAAACCAATTCATGAGAGGAGTGTGCAACATCAGTTGTAATGTTTTAGTGAATTTGAGTAGTAGTGTTTCTGTGTAAACAAACACATTGTCAAAACATTACAAAATCTAGCTTCCTGAAGATATTAACATACCTTTCTTTGAGAGACATGTAAAGTTTTAAAGTTTCTATTCTATGTAAAGAACCATGGACCTAGGGGCCTCAGTCCTACTGCCACTTAAGTCACTGCCAAGACCCCCATTGACTTCAAATGGGAACAGAACTGGCTACCTAATGACACCAGAACCTAAGAATTGGGTAGGTATGTCTTCCAAGCCATATTTTCAAGAAAATTGTTCAGATTTCCCCAAAAATGTCAAGTCTTAGCCTCCCTGGAGAGTTCAGTAAGCTAGCAGGCCAATATCTACTGTGGAGTTCTTTACGAGTGGATCAGTACACGGTTCTCATTCTGATAAGCAATATCTACAGAAATCAATGGGGTTTAAGCACAAAGGAAAAGGGAAGTCCAATAAAGCATCAGGAACACTCCCACCCTCCCCATAAAAAATAATATACATGTGTAATATTAACTCTTTAAGGTTTAGAGAAAGCTTATGTTATTCTATGTATACACAAAGTGGAACCTCTGCAAGCCATTTGTATGATAAAACCATAGTCAAATGAATTTGACTGAACTAACAAGTTTGCCAGTTTAACCCCTCCTTAAACAGCTGGAAATTTAGAGATGTGGAATTTTCATTACTTAAATTCTCAATAAGCACTAATATAACTATTACTCTGGAACTAACGAGAGACTGCAGAGCCAATCTGGGTGAATTACATAATTTACATACATCTTCAACCACTATAGTGCTCTTCCAGTCTTTGTTATTCTCATGCAATTTGACCGAAATCTTTCAAAAATAAGATGGAGTGTTCTATGAAGAATATTTGTCACTGAAGATATTTATAACTTTTAATCTAAAATGTTAGAGCAGTTTTAGAACAAAAAGCACTAAAGTAAAAACAGATGCAGAAGCTGAATAACAGGAAAACTTAAATTTTTTAACACTTAACATTAAAGGTCTTATGTGTTTAAAGAGCTTTTGTCTGAAGTCTTTGGAAAAATTTAAATAACCACTTACATGCCTTCAACTGTGTCAAATCTAAAAAACAAAAAGTACAGAGGCTTAGCATGCTTAAATAAAACCACAAAAACTAAAAAGCAGTAATTAAAAAAGCAAATTCATTATAGATTCCTAAAGCTAATTAAAATTTGTTTTTTTTCCCCCCAAAAGCAAATTTTCCACAGTAAAATGAAAGATTGTTAGTTAAAGCTGGTTATGTTTATTTCAAAATTCAGTTAGTTAATCATTACACCATGTAAATATTAATGCAGATTTGATGTGCAGAGATATTTCAAAGACAGTTTACCTACAGTGGTGTGACTAAAGTACGCATGCTTTTAAAGTGATTTTACATATTTTAGTGACATTAACTTAACTACTTGCTCTAAGTAAGCTTTCTGAAACCAAAGTAATCCATCTCTAGGCTTATTTGCCTTATAAAATTTGTCACCTAATGAAGGTCATTATATTAAAAGTGAATGATGGATGTTATATTTAAAGAGAAAGACTGTTCAGGTGCTATAGAAACAGCACTTAACTTTACTGGCCAGCAGAGGTCTCACAGGAGGCTATACTCAACAGCACTAAAAAGCATACAATGTAATTAAGTTTACATGGAGTATGGTATCTTAATTTGAGCTTCTTGTGTTAGTATCTCACTGACAATAGTAAAATCAGAAGAAAAGATCAGGTTTCAGCCTTCAGGAACTGGTATTTTTACATTAAATAATTTGCAACACAGTATGAAGCCATTCATATTATTAGGACTGCTCCCTAGAATTTCCTGTCCTGTCTATAGGAAGCGTAGAATCTTGGGTTTGTGGCAAGGTTATAAACATCTTAGGAACACAGTCAAAAGGAGTTAGAAGCAGTCTATGCTAAGAAGCAGTTAAAAGGATCTACACATTGCGTATTTTGTTACTCTGTGTGACAGTTTATTGAACATATCTGTAGCCAGATTAGGCTTATCTTTATGTCATTTATACAAATATATACCTTTTGATAATAAAAAGATGGTTTATTTTTAATCTCACTGAAAATGTCTATTTCACATCAAAAAGTGAATATAGGACTTCTCAAATTAAGCATTTTTGGTTTCAAGTGCCAATTTTTGTATATGCCACACAGTGCACGTGTACAGTTACACTTATTTGCATAGTGTGAAGAGACAAGTTATCCATATACCTGAAGGTTACCCTTTGACATAATATTTTTTAGAGATGGGATGATGTTGAAAATGTGAAGGAATCAGACACTAAACCTAAAATACAAAAAGGCTACGTAATCATGGAAAAAACATGCTTTGGATTTCTCTTAAGCTAATGTGTTATTTGTAGAACAGCTGATTAGAATATCTGCTAAGCAAGGGAGGAATTCAAGGCAGTCATTACAAGGCCAGAAAAATTGTTTTGTTTTGGTGCATTTGGACAATACAGAATATATCTTGTAGCACATATTACTAATTCTGTTTTCATAGTCAATCACTGAGGTTTTTTCAAAGAAATGAGCTAACAATTTACTCAAGGAACAGAGCTGCAAAGGCTAATATGTTTACATTACCACCAGGAGCAGAGAGAGAGAGAGAGAGAGAGAGAGAGAGAGAGAGAGAGTGTGTGTGTGTGTGTGTAAGTAATACTTTCTCACAAGGAACTGTGTAGCCACAATAAACTCAACATTTAATACAAAATATTACAAAATACAGCTGTCAAAAATGACCCATAAGTACTTTTGATAGAGAGAGTGCTCCATTGAGGTCAGTAAATCTCTGATTAATCACTAGCAAGGTGAATGCAAGGTTTCTGAAGTTTTATGAATGGGCTCACCCACTTCACGTGCTCCCCTAACAGCCACAAAAATTCTGAAATAAGTCAGAACCACAAACTCGATCTGCCAGAGGTGTCAGACACTTTGCAGAAAGAAGGGACTGCTTTTGTCTGTCACAGCACAAGAAAAATGGCTCAAGCATTGCCTCAGATGGTTTTGTCTGTGTCAGCCCCAGAAATCACATCAGCCACAGAGAGTAGAAGTTTCTTAGTGAGAGCAAAAATAAGCCTAAGACTCCAGAGGGAAGGCACAAATGAAACGTATTTGTTTTCTTTTCCTTCTTTCTATGAAAGAATACACATGGCAGCCAGATGTGGCTACAGAGATCATCTTCCTATACGTTGCTCTAAACCTGTCAGGAATCAAAACTGGAAAAGCACAGTAAGGCAGCTCTGGAGTGGGAGAATGTGGGTGGTGACCAGTTATCCTGCCTGTTAGAATGAGCAAGGAATCCAATGTCTGCACTGTCAGAGTCAAACAGGAGTTATGCTGTAAAACCCAAGTAGCTCCAGAAAGTTATCATCTGCATTAAACAGCTGTGTTGCATTAATTACATTCTTTTCAAATCAATCCCTTGGAATGTATGGTTACTGTTCTAACCTACAAACAAATTTATACATCTTGTACTCTTACTGATAACTGTACATAATTCTAAAAGTGCCCCAAAATAAAGGAAAATACTCTATTAAAACTGTTACTGAAGTGTACTGTTTCATGAAAACTATATAATTTGACTCCATTCTCTTTGCTCTTCTTTTCCTTTAATAAAAAGTTATTGGATACAAATATAGACCCTTAAAGATTGTCAGTGTTTCAATTTGTGACAATACTTATAAAACAGATGCTGTGGCTCAAAAGTTCTTATGGATGAAGCAACTGTTTGGTGAGAACAGTGACAGCCCATTTTTAATTAATATAAAAATCTGAAATGTTTCTATTTTTCAAAAAAGGGCAAAGTAAGAATTTACAATAGGAGCAAACAATCTGAAGCAAAGTAGTGGTGTGTGTGTACTTATAAGATACTGGAGAGGTAGAAGGCAAAATGACAGTAAGCAAATCCAGTTTTCTCTATTTGAAAAGGAGGCAGGAATCTGAGTGAGACTAAAAATTAATAAGGAAGGAACTGGGATGCTGAAAGGTTATGGGCCTCAGGTCTAGGATCTGAAGTTCTTTCAAAATCTGCAAGAAAATCTTTTTGCTTGTCTGCAAGGACTAAATCAGGTATTTGTAGATAACAGTAGCTCCACGATGAATGAAACTGAGGGCTCAAGCTGCCAACTAACATATAAATTTACTCTTTATTTACCTCAGCTACACAGTAATGAAGTGCTATGATTCTTAATAGGATCCTAAACTGATGAGATTTGCCACAGAGAAAAAAGTGTTCAGAAGGGCATCTTTGACTTTATTAAATACATCCAGCTCAAAAGGCCAAACCAGGGACTGTAGTAAAGTGACTGGGGTGGTTTTGGTGGCAGGAGGTAAAATAATGAGCCATGCTTCTGCAAGAGAAGACCACATCAGTACTAATCCAGACATTTATGAGAACTAAAAGCATAGGCAACACCTGCTCTGAATAGAAAGGTCTTAGTGATAAATAAGGCTACGTTTTAGTCACGGGTATTTTTTAGTAAAAGTCATGGACAGGTCATGGGCAGTAAACAAAAATGCACAGCCAGTGACCAGCATATACCTATATACCCCTGACTAAAACTTGGGTGCTATGGGAGGGCGGGGGCACCTGGGACCCCTGCTGCTGCTGAGGGTGAGGGGGCAGCTGGCAGGCTCCTTACCTGGCTTTCTGTGGCTCCCAGAAGCAGCTGGCATGTCCCCCCGAGGCAAGTACTGCCCAGAGCCCTAACCCCATCCCATACTCCAATGCCCTGCCTCAGCCCCCTCCCACACTCAAACTCCTGCTGCTGCTGGGGGGAGGGAGACGGGGCATGGTGGCCTGAGACTGTCGCTGGCCCAGGGGCTGCCCGAGCTTCTTAGGCGGCCCGCGGGCCAGCCGCACCTGCCACTGCAGAAGTCACAGAGGTCCCGGAAAGTCACGGAATCCGCAACAGACTCGCAGCCTTAGTGATAAATGATAAGTGCAGCAAATGTAACATTGGTTTTGGAACCTCTGAATACTGTACACAGAATCTGTAGCAAGCAGCACACAAAAAAGTTTTCAATATTAAGAACAAAGAATACAATTGTATATTGCATTTTAAGGATTTACAGTGTTCGGACTACATAACATATGGAGAGAGTTTGGGTTTGGGGGCACAGACAAGTAGAAATCTGCTGACGAGGGACAAAATTGAAGTAAGGGTAAAGGTGTGAGATCAACAAAAAGTAAAACTTTGGAAGTCAAAGCACATGCAGTGTTTTCCCCTTACTTGACCCTTATTGTAAAAGCAATGGTATTAACTCCAAAATTATGTCACAAAGTAAGTGTGATCAGTTTCTTTTGTTTTTGTTCCAACTTTACATGTCTTGAAGATTCCAAGTTGACATGACATCCACAATTTAATGAGCTTTATAAATCCCATGGAGAAGGCAGAACTTATCAGTCCAGGATACTATTACCACTTCAAAGAGAAAGCACCCTCAAGTTTTTTACACTTAACTGTATTCTTTTCTCCTCTCACCCCTACATGCCCAATTCAAACATCAAATCAAACTTTTACATTTCTCCCTTCCTCCCCAGTTCTCTTCATAATCACTCTACCCCATGAAGTATTTTCTCAATAAAATTACCAAAGAGTTGATCTGAGGGATGAGAAGAGGTATTATCGCACTCTTGCCCTCTCAATCAACCATGCTATGCTATTTGTTGGCAATGCAGAGAAACTTTAAAAATAAATTTTAAATCTCTCTGTGAGCACTCAAGAGCCTCAAAGGATGTGGAGCAGGATATTGTGCAAGGTGAGAAACTCTGTCGTGTGTGTAACAACGTGACTAGTCAAAGAACAGATGCTGTTCTACTTTGGACTTCTCTTCACTCCAAAATTTTACTGTGTTTGAACTTGGTTGTGAAAAGCTGATTTAGTGACATGATTCTATTATGTGGCAGTCAGTATAGCAGGGGGCACATGTTTAGCATCGTGCCAGCTAACTCATTCCTTCAGAACCATATTCAAACAGTAAAAATTTTTTAGTGTGGACAAGCCCTTAGTGTGAAATGGCCATCAGACTGCGACCTGCCCCTGCCAGAGATCAGGGATACCCCTCGCTGAAAAACAGCTGTACAATTGTGAGGCAGTCACTGTATAGGACCCCTACACTCTGATACTATATTGGAATGATATTCTCAGTCAATCAAAGAAGTATACCATTCATGACTAACTTGCCTCAAGAATAATAATAATAATAAAAAAAAACTTGAAATAATTTGACACTAGCTCCCTTAGACACACATTATGTCTTCACTATTACATAGATGAATATACAAAATTTTAAAATGTGTACTGATATCTAACAATTCTTGAAAATAGCTAACTTATTTGTTATATAAACAGAATAGGAAGAATAAATAGAATTTATATTTTATGTTTCCATAATTTAAAATTAACTAGAATGGCATGCAAAGTACTACCATGAAAGGGACCAAAGTTTTTAGTTCTTTGTTCCTGCACCAGTTGGGGTTAAACTACTGCACTAGCAGCTTCCCTCTCACAAAGGCCTGGAGATGGAAAGACTGCTATGTGTTACTAACAAGTTTTCTATCGTGATGAGAGGCTTTGAAAAATACTGAGCAGAATCCATTGAAGATGGGGAAGAGAATGTGTGATTTTATTCTTAGTTATTAAGCACAAAGATAAGGTGAATCCACTCTTCCTCAAAAACAAAGTATTGAGCATCAACAGCAAGAGAAAGCACAGAAGCCAAACACAATTTGGGCCCAGAAATAGAAACCTTGATGTCCAAAACCTCTCAAATGATGAATATGCTTTAAAGATTCACAATGAACATTAAACTTCTTGCTTGTTTACACACAGCAGTTGTATAGGTTAGGTCGACTAAATAATTTTAGTGCTCTATTGTGTTTCGATGAGGCCTTCATAACTTGAGGTAACTGACTGAAATTAAGGAGAAAATATAGAATGGTGACATCAAATGTTGTTACAAACTTAACACTTACTTAGTTAGCTGCCCTTTGTTTTTGTTGTTGTCAACTCCATTGTACGTAACAGCTGCCAATTTTCTGCTCCTGTAGTTCTCATAGTGTACGTTGTTAGTGACATCCTTCAGGTCCTGCATGTGAGTTCTGTCAACAGAAGTACAGGCTATCAGCAGAGTTCATTCTTCATGAATATCAAACATGATCTGAAAATCAGATTAGATGACCTTCATTTTGCAGACTTAATAATCCCATCAAATTTATTCTGTTCTATCGAAACAATGAGGATTTGAGAACCAATTTTTTTTCTTTTAAATATTCTTGTTCATGGGAGCACCAATATATAAGCCTACTGTTAAATTCTACATAACTTATTCAAAGTGCTAATCAGTAAGGACAACAGAAAATTGCAGGAGGGTCTCCTTTTTTGAGGCCTCATACTACTTTCCTATTACAAGCATTTATGCCTTCATTTCAAACTTAAAGAATGATGGTAGGGTCACAGAAAGGGCAGCATATTTTGCACAGAATAGCATTTCAAAATTGAGAGCTTACTCACCTTATAAAGTTACTGGAGTCCTTCGAAATGTGTCACCTGATGGGTGCTCCAGTTCCGGTGTGCCTGTGCCTTTGAATATAGATTTTTGGTAGCAGTATCCATTTGGCCCGCACATTCTTCGTGCCCCGCATTGAGGCTAAAGTCCCACAACAGAGACTCCGAAGCAGAGGGGAAGGATGATGCATAGTGGAGCACCAGCAGAGAGACACATCTCAAAGAACTCCAGTTACTGCACAAGGTGAGTAACCTCTCCTTCTTCGAGTAGTGTCCCTGTGGGTGCTCCACTTCAGATGACTCCCAAGCAGTACCCCGCAAAGGGGGCAGGAGGTTCGGCGCAGAGTCCAACACAGAAGAGAGAACTACACTACCCCTAGCACATCTGATTTCGTGGCAGGCACCAAGGCATAATAATCATTAGAAAAGGTAGGCACTGAGGACCACTGCTCTACAGATGTCTGCAACTGATAATATCCCTAAACCAAGCTACAGGAGTAGAAAGTGCTCTAGTGCAGTGGCTCTCAACCTTGCCAGACTACTGTACCCCTTTCAGGAGCCTGATTTGTCTTGCATACCCCCAACTTACCCCTCACTTAAAAAAATACTTGCTTACAAAATCAGACACAAATACAAAAAAGTATCACAGCACACTATTACTGAAAAACTGCTTACTTTCTCATCTTTACCATATAATTATAAAATAAATCAATTGGAATATAAATATTGTACTTACATTTTAGTGTATAGTATATAGAGCAGTATAAACAAGTCATTGCCTGTATGAAATTTTAGTTTGTACTGACTTCACTAGTGCTGCCCGATGTAAATAAAACTAGGCAAATATCTAGATGAGTGGATATACTCTCTGGAAGACCTCTGTGTACCCCCTGGGGTACGCGTACCCTGGTTGAGAACCACTGCTCTAGTGGAACGTGCTATCACTCGTGAAGTGTGTTGAAGCAGAGTTCATTCATAACAGATCTTAAAACAGCCAGAGATCCACATTGATAACCTCTGTTTCAAAATAACCGAACTCTTGTTTCTGTCCACAATGGATACAAATAGTCTAGGAGAGCTTCTAAAAGGTTTGGTCCTATCCAAGTTAAAGGCTAATACTTTCCTGACATCCAGGGTATGGAACATGGCTTCTTGACTAGTTGAATGTAATTTTGGGAAAAAACAGGAGATGAATGGTTTGATTAATATAGAAGTCTGAGGACACCTTAGGTAAAGATCTGGGATGAGCCCACTCCATTGTAAATGAAGAGGGGGTCCACCAATAAAGCCCCCATTTCTCTAACCCTTGGGACAGAAGTTATAGCTTCCAAGAAGGCTGTCTTCATGAATAGAACTAACAAAGAGGTAGCTAATGACTCAAAGGGATGCTTCATAAGGCAATTAAGGCCTAGGTTCAGTTCCCAGCTAGGAGAAGATTCTCTGATTTGTGGGTAGAGATTCAACAAGGAATCTTGCTGTGGCTGAGTGAGCTATGAGTGAAAAACTCCCTATATGCTATTATTGCTGCGAAGTGTACCCACATGGAGCTCACAGAAAGACTCAATGTTTTCAATTCCAACAGGTAATCCAAACTCAGAGAGAACAAATAGGTGAAATCGGATGACTGCTACACGAACGAATACGGCTTCCATTTCTAAAGGTAAATATTTCTTGTAGATTCTTTTCTACTGTTTAATAAAATGTGTTGTACTGCTGATGAACAGGATACCTCTATTCCTGAGAACCATCGAGGAACCATGCTTGGAGCCTCAGAATCTGCAGGCTGGGGTGAAGTGTTTGACCAGCATCTTGAGTCAGGAGATGACACAGAAGGCGAGAGGTGAGTCTGATTAGGTAGGGGGCACCAAACTTGTCTTGGCCACATTGGCAAAGGTCCTGGCCCGATCTTGTTGAGGACGTTTAACAATAGCGGTGTTGCTGGATACACATAGAGGAGGCCCTTCTTCCATGAAATGAGAAAGCATCTCCTAGGGACTGGGGATTGAGACACCCTCTGGAACAATACAAGATGCATTTTGTGTTGCCTGCTGTGGCAAACAGATCTACCTACACGAACCCCCAGACTAGGAATATCACATGGAGGACTTGGGAGTTTAGTTCTTATTCATGAGAGAGAGAAATATCTTCTGAGGTCATCTGCCATAGTGTTCTGAATACCTGGAACCTATGAAACTTAGATGACTATCTGGTTGGCTATATGCACCAATTCCAGAGTTTTAACACTTCAGCACAGAAAGATGGGGAACATGCTCCTCTTTGACGGTTGATGTAATGCATGCATGCCATGTTGTCTGTCATTATCTTTATTGACTAGCAGTAGAAAGTGTAAGCAAACGTATTTGACTAATCAATTCCAGAAGACTGATATAAAAAAAAGACACTCTTGTAGAGACCCTTTGTCCTGAACCTTGTGAGGACAGAGACGTGCCCACTCAAAAAGTGAACCGTCTGATGTTATGACTGTGGTAGAGCAATTCTGGAAGAATGTATCACCACATGTTTTGGTTGTGTCTTTCCAAAAGTCGGGGAACAGACAGTAATGTGCCTAGACTGTGCTTTCTTGGTTTGTAAACCTTTCGCAGCCATCCTTTTAGACCTCTGAGATGTAGTTTGGCGTATTGCATTACGAAGACACAAGCTGACAGCGGGATCCCGGGGCACCTTCCCCAGAGCATCCCCAGCCACCCGCCCAAGTTTTAGTCACAGGTATTTTTAGTAAAAGTCATGGACAGGTCACAGGCCGTGAATTTTTGTTTACTGCCCGTGACCTGTCCATGACTTTTACTAAAAATACCCATGACTAAAACATAGCCTTATTGATTATAAATCAAAGAAACCTCTTCTGTGAATGATGAATAGCAATATGGGAAGCATGTGTCTTGTAGGCTGAGAGTTGCAAACCAAACTTCTAAATCTAATGAGGGAATTATAGCTGCAAGGATCACCATCCTGAATTTCTGCTGTTTTACATATCTGTTAATAGACCAGAGGTCTAAAAATTGGTCTCTATTCTTCTTGGGGATCAGGAAGTACTTGAAATAGAATTCTATTGCTCCTATGTGTAGAAGTGAGCCAACCTCTTGTGCCAGCAATTAATTGTGAGAAGTGTCCCTGAAAAAGGACAGGGAGGAGGAATAAGTGGGAGGGATAGATACGAAATGGATAGTGTAATCAGATATCATGGCTTTCAAAACCTACTCGTCCGATGTTGTGCTCTCCCATGTAGTCTAAAAGTAGAAGAAGTGACATCTAAAAGGAGTGAGGGGGGTAGTATGTTGCAGCTGTAAAACCCTTGTTGACTGGGTGGTTGAGACTCTTGACCTACCCTTCAAAACTGTTGTTTGGGGGATGCTGATGGTTGGGAAGACATGGCTGTAACTCAAGACGGTTTCTTTTTAGAGGACCTTGGCCTCTTGGACCAGGGCTTAAATGGGCTACAGTAAGTTGAATACAGGGCTAGGCATGCTTTTTGTGCCATCTGAGACTTAGTAAGTCTCCTCTTATTTACAGTATAAATCCCTAAGGATCACAGTGTGGCTCGAGTCTTTTAATGTGTGAAGAGGTGTATCTGTCAAGTCTGCAAAGAGCTTGTAAGCATCAAAGGGAAGGTCTTCAACGGTGCTTTCAACTTCTCTTAGGAAGCCAGATAAATGCAGCCAGGATGTTCTCCAGTTTTGCAGTGATATCTATCATGCTGCTGTATCTGCAGCATCCAAGGAGGCCTAGAGAAACGTTTTTGCCAGAAGTTGACTCTCTTGTATAACCACTTTAAATTGGTCACAATATTCCTCTGGTTGGTGGTCAAAGGACTTACATTTGTCATAGTTCAGATAATCTTATTTGGCCATGGGCACCTGATGGTTTGCTATTTGGAACCTTTTTTCTATCAGGGGCTATTGACCCACAGAAAAAAAATCAGTCAGAGGCCACACACAGCCCCATGGGGGAGCGTGAAGGCTCAGGGCTTCCCGCTGCAGTGGGGCGAGCCAGTGCTCGCAGCTCCAGCCCTGTGGGGGTGGGGGCTTTGGGCTTCCCCTAGGTTCTGGGGTGGGGCCAGAAATGAGGGGTTCAGGCTGCAGGAGGGGGCTCCGGGCTGGGACAGAAGTTTGGGGATCCAGCTGCGGGTGCGGGCTCTAGGGGATTAAGGGCTTGGGGTGCAGAAGGGGGCTCCGGACTGGGGCTGAGGGGTTTGGGGTGAAGAAGGGGGCTAAGGGCTTGGGCAGGGGATTGGGGTGTGGGACAGGGGTTCCAGCTGGGGGTATGGGCTCTAGGGTAGGGATGGGGATGAGAGGGTTCGGGGTGCAGGAGGAGGTTTGGGATGTGGGCTCCGGCTGGGCAGCACTTATACCTCAGGCAGCTCCTGGTTGGCAGTGCAGTGGGGATAAGGCAGGCTCCCTGCCTGCCTGCCCTAGCTCTGTGCTGCTCTGCTACTGGAAGCGGCCGGCATGTCTGTCCCCTAGACGGAGGGGCCAGGTGGCTCTGCATGGTACACACTGCCTGCAGGTGCCAGCTCTGCAGCTCCCATTGGCCGCGGTTCCCGGCCAATGGGAGCTGCGGAGCTGGCACCGGGGAGCAGCACCCAAAGCTTCCATGATCGCCCCTCCGCCTAGGGGCCACAGAGACAGGCAGCTGAGAAGGAACTTAGCCACAGAACCCCATATAGCCTCTGTGGGGAGCACGGGGATGTGTGGGGCACACGTGCAGGCCGAACAGACACTTCTATCAAAAATCTCCGATCAAAGGCACTGGCACACCTAAAGTGGAGCACCCACAGGAACACTACTCCAAGAACTGCAGCATTCCAAACATTAAGGTTATAAGTTTTACAAAAATAATATATTTTGTAGGTGAACTTGTAAATGAAGAGGACCCATATAAAATATAGCTCTATAGTCTTGTAATAATGCTACATTAGATCCATCTAAACATTTGTCAGGCAACACGTTAAGAGTTCCAAGCACAAACTTGACTTGAGTTTCCACATTTCAGGCTTAGAAGTAGTACTTATGTCTCCAAGATAAAGGTCAAGTATCAACTATCCACAATATCCATTCAGCAGCTCAAAGAAAATCCTCTGGAGTGAAGCTCAACTGCCAAACAGCCATTGTTATAAGAGATTGGGAAATAAATCTAAAATTGCCCATGATAAAAAAGGCAGAGAGACTCAATCACCTTTTAACACAGGGAATACATCAAATCCAACTGTCAGGAGGAGAAAAAAAGATATACTTTTTTTAATTGTTCCTTGTCATATTGCATGACTAAAGGTTTTACTTTGGAACATAGGACTAATATGTTAAAAAGCAATCAGTTTATTCCATAAGTACTCTCTGCAGTAAGACAGTATAGAAGTGTTAAGCAATTCTCAAAACTCTTCTTCAAGTCTAACTTACTATGGTTCAAAGTCTGCCCTCACATACATCCACAATTTCTAGTAACTTGAACAGAAGTTGCATATTTTGAGTCACATGTGCAAAACTTAGACATTGTACTTTAATTGAAAAAAAAAAAAAAAAAACAACAACTGAAAAGCAATAGAAAAGTTCGCTTTTAATCCAAATTTTCCTTATTGCCATTCTTTCCCCACAGTTTTATTACAGTTTAGCAAACTTTTAAAAAGTTGAAAGGTATTATGTACTAAGAGGGCTTCTATTTTGTCCCTCTGCATTTCTATTTTCATTTCCTGCATATTTCACTGCCATTGATGTTAGGATAGAAACAAGGTTATTGGTCCAGCAAGTTCTAATCCACACTATTTAATGTCAGGAGCACTAGCAGCTCAATCTTGACATATTCAAATATTTAAGGGGCAGACAAAACTTCCATTGCCAATTAGAGAGGAAAAAATATATTCTGGAAGCTATGTCAGATAGCTGCATTTCATTAATTGTGAACAAGTCATGACACTATTATTCTTGTATGATGAAGCAAGAGGTCTTGGAATTATAAAGTATTTATTTTGCACGTTTATTTAAGGTAGAAAGCAGATCAATATTCAACATTTGCACAAGAGTGAAAGATGTCCTTAAAAAAGAATATACAATATAAGGAGATAGAGAACATAAGTTTCCTTCTCTTATATTCAACTGAAATCCTTTCACAATAGGTGTGCAATGTTCCACATAAAACTACTTACCTTATCAACATGTTCCTTAGAATTGTGAAGTCACAGTGTTCACCATTTTCAACTGTGGGGAAGAAGGTAAAATGTATGTTAAGACAGTGTAACCAAAACTTGTGCCATACAGGAGGTAGAGGGAGATATTGAGATTGAATATATTTGAGCATTAATGTTTTCCTATGTATAAATCTCCCATTTCCCTACACGTGCCCCCATATTTCTTTTCCAGAGAGAATTTTACACTTTTCATTCCAGATTACGTCAAAAAGCTTAACAGACACATCACTCAACCTACCACTGAAATGCAGTAGCTGTTGGAGGGTACGTAACATTTCACAAGCTCAGAGCAGAAAGTGAAGAACAATTTTCAAATGAAACAGGTGAATTTAAAGTGACACCAACTTTAAAAAAATTGTGTTAATTTTTTCATCTATATTGTTACAAATAGCACCTAAGATTACTATAACTGAAAGATGAGAGAGTTCTAAATGTCAATGTGTACTTAATGAAACTAACTAAATAATGGCTGTTTAATGTACAGCTTCCTCTACATGGGGAAGTCTCAGTGCAACAGAGAGAAAAATATTTAAGATATATCATAAGAAAATGTGATTGTAAAATAAATTGGTAGGGGAATTCAGGGGCAAGTGTAGTACTTTAAATTACACTTAAAAAAATTGATTAGATTTCAAGTTGACAGTGCCTCTATGCAAGTAGAAAGCAATAATCCCAACTGCATTTAATCATGATTCTGGAACAGACATCCATATATAGGTTTGCAAAGAGCCACTGAACCCTGTACTATCTGAGACAAATTCCATATAGATATGTTACAAATTTTGGATTGCCATATTACCACATAAAAATACAAAATCAATTTTACAAGTGAAGTGACATCAAATTTGATACCAGGTAAGGTCTGCAAATTTAACAGATATAACTTCGAAAAATTTACTGTTGTAATGTCTGAACTTCATAGTACTGGAAGCAGACACAAATAAACCACACTTTTATGCATCACCTTTAAAATATTTACATACGAGTAAAGGTATTTAAACAATCCAGGAACTTTAAGACTATATTTGACTTCGCCAGAGAGCAAGGGTAAGAAAAATCAGCACATAACTGACTAAACTCATTTTCCTAATCCCCAGTGTCCTGATTTGCCAACTTCTTCCCCAAATAAGGCTCCAACACACCAAGCCACGTGCCATCACACCCACCATGTGACCTCTCCTGAGAACAAAGTCTATCAGGATCAGGAAAATCCTGTTTTTAAAATGTTGCGTGTATTATGTATATTTACTTCAGAAAGACCAAATCTATCTTTAATTACACCCAATTAATCAAAAGTTCTTAAATTAAAAAGGAACTATGTAATCTGACAAAGAATCCTACAGTAAAAGAAAAATGTAGTACACTATATTGACAGCAAATCCCTTTTCAAATGAGAGTTATAAAAGTTTGTTTTTAAAGTAAAGAACGGTAGCACCATTTAGTATTTCAAATGTCTAAACCAAGAGCCTTAACATCCCCCCCCCCAATGTTCTACTGCAGCTGGTTTATACTCTACACCAAAACCCATTTCCTGTCAGACATGCACTTCAAAGAACTACAGCACTTCCTTTAACGTATATGTACATAGTGTGCTGTTTTGTTTAGTACTGCATTAACTTGGTTCACAGTTAAGCTGCTTTAAAAAAAATTGGCTTCATAAAGTGTATGGATAAGACAATTATTGTGGTAAATACAATGTAAAACAATCTATGGTGGTCACTCCAACGTATGTTGCAGCTGGGTGCATACATATGCAAACCAAAGATACAATAAAACTTCCGGTTTCAGAGTAGCAGCCGTGTTAGTCTGTATCCGCAAAAAGAACAGGAGTACTTGTGGCACCTTAGAGACTAACAAATTTATTTGAGCATAAGCTTTCGTGGGCTACAGCTCACTTCATCGGATGCATGGTGCCACAAATACTCCTGTTCTTTTTTTAATAGAACTTCCCTTCGCAAAGGCAGCTGTTGAAGCCTCTGTGTTTGGGTTTTCATATACCACATTTATCATGCATGCAAAGAGATAATGAATGGTATGCAGCAGGCAAATAATATTAAATAATAACAGTTCTCATAAAAACCAGTTATCTTCAAATCTATACTAAAGCAACAAACTACATATATTTCCACTTACAACAGGTACAAAAAAGCAAATATCAAACTTTAATTAGACTTTACATGGGTTGTTAAATGAAAATGCATCTTTGAACTTAATGTAAGATAAAATTTTCAGCATGTTCAACTCTAAGGTCAACAGCTTTAGGGAAAACAACAATTTATTATAGTCTAGTGAAAATAAGATAATCTGCCAGGAATTTTAAATTGTATTTATTCTAGCCTAGATGATCAAACAAACATCCCTAATGTGAAAGCCCCTTGAAACGAGAGACTAGGAAACGGATAGTTTATGTAATAAACCATATGGACATTTCTGCAACACTGAAGTGGAAATATTATGAGCACTAGTAAACAGCTGAACATCAAGCATAATCTTGTTTATGTAATGAAGTATGAACTGAAATTAAAGTAAGATACTGCAGTTTAATTACAGTTCACTGGAATATACCTCCATGGGTCTTGAACAGATTATTCATAAGCAAAAACTTAAGTATATCTTTTATAAAACATTTAACTTTGGCAAGACTGCATTTGTTCTGAGGCTGGAAAAAGATGCTTTACACAAACTGTAGCACTGCTGAACAAAATCTGCAGGTTTTATTAAGTTTTCAGGTGCAAATACTTTAAAGTAAGTTAAGTGTTTGAAGCAAAGACTGCAGTTTTTTTACATCTCAAGTATGCACTTACATTACAATTAATAAAAAAGCGACAAATATTGAAGAAAAGTTTACCTTCCGCAACACCCCAAGGATATTGCCTTCCTCTGACTCTCTTGCCATTGACTTCAATGATAGTATTACTACCTACCACAGCAAGAGGTAAACGGTCCTAAAAGATACAAAAAAGTATGATTTTTCAATACCAACGTGTCTTCTGCCTAAAGATATTGAAATAAAGCATAAGTATAAACTTGATACAAAACAAAGTGGAGTTTTATTATTCTGTAATCCAGCTCACCAAAAGTTCAGGGAAGCTTGTACTATTACTGATATGTACCAGTTACAGGAGATTTATCCAACTTTGAAATTCTCTGTATTCTGATTGGTCTGTAAATCTGATACAGTGATTTTATAGATCATATAGCATGCAACCCCATGTACTGATTAACAAGGGTTGTCAGCCAGTCTGAGTACAGGGTTTTGATCACTGGTTATTTCTCAACCTTTACAGTGATTATGTAATTCACTAGTCTTAATGGCTACTATAATGTTTGCTTTGACTGAATCTTGTACTCATAACTTTCGAATTGATTGTGATCAAAAATGGCTGCCTTGGCTGATGCAGAACTCAAATTTACATAAAAGAAAAGCTGTCAATTAGTTGAAAGCAATATTTTACAAAGTTAACACCATCTCTCTCCTACCTCTATTCTGCTTTTCAGTGTATAGGCTAGCAAGGCTCATCACCAGATCAATTCCTATATCTGTTTGTGTTTATCCTGGGAGAATCCTAGGTCTTCCCCATTCCAATTCTTTTCAATACACAATGCAAACAAAAATATTACATCTTTTCTAGGAAGAAGAACCTTGTTAAACCATTGGGAATAAAAAGAAATATAGCTGGGGAAATGGACTGAGGGAAACAAAATATGATGGAATGCAGTATGAGAGAAGGACCAAGGGTTTTTCAATTGTTTAAAAGTTTGAGCTTTTCGCACTTTGAGGGCCCTTTTTGGTTTTCTGCTGCTTTTCTCCTCAATTGCAGTTTTAGCATACCAATCACTAGAGGGTGCTTCTATTTAACTCTGTAATAAGCGTACCCTGTGCGGTTGCACACCTATGCTTTGGGCCTCCAAGTTTATTACTTATTTAAAAAAAAAAAAAAAAAAAAACCCAAAAAAAATTTAAAAAAAAAAAAAAAAAAAAAAAAAAAAAAACCCTACCAATTATTCTACAGCACTGGTTCAAAACACAAGAGTGTTACTGAAGTGTTCTTGACCACTGATTAATATTTTTAAATAAGGGATTTAGCACAGAATATTGTTACTATATTCAACAGGAAATGCTTTTAAATAAATTATTTGTATTATGGCAGCACTCAGGAATCCCAAACAAGGTTCAAGGACCCACTATGCTACACACAGTACAGACAAGGTAGAATGCAGCCATTGTTCCAGAGTTCACAAATGGACATCAAACAGGTAGATGAAACAAACAATGGAGATGGATTGGAAGGATAAGGAGGTAATAAACTCTCATAAAAGAGTTAATTAAATGTATATTGACTATAGTTTTTATTCTAAAATTTACTTTTAAGTAGGGTTGTTGATTAATCGCAGTTAACTCAAGTGATTAACTCAAAAAATTAATCGCGATTAAAAAAATTACTCACAATGAATCAGTTTTAATCACACTGTTAAAGAATAGAATACCAATTGAAATTTAAATATTTTGAATGTTTTTCTACGTTTTCAAATATATTGATTTCAATTACACCACAGAATACAAAGTGTACAGTGCTCACTTTATATTATTTTTATTAAAATATTTGCACTGTAAAAATTAAACAGTATTTTTCAATTCACCCCATAAAAATAATGTAGTGCAATCTCTTTATTGTGAAAGGGCAAATGTAGATTTTTTTGTTACATAACTGAACTTAAAAAAAAACAATGTAAAACTTTAGAGCCTACATGTCCACTTAGTCCTGCTTCTTGTTCAGCCAATCGCTAAGACAAACAAGTTTGTTTACATTTCCATGCTGATGATGCTTAAAAAAATAATGCATTAATTACATTTGTGACTGAACTCTTTGGGGGTATGTCTCCTGCTCTGTGTTTTACCAGCATTCTGCCATATATTTCATGTTATAGCAGTCTTTGATGATGACCCAGCATGTTGTTCGTTTCAAGAACACTTTCACTGCAGATTAGAAATCTCACATTGGTACCTTCTTTGCATTTTGTCAAAAGATAGCTACAGCACTTCACCCAAGGTTTAAGAATCAGAAGTGCCTTCCAAAATCTGAGAGGGATGAGGTGTGGAGCATGCTTTCAGAAGTCTTAAAAGAGCAACAGTCCTATGCGGAAACTACAGAACCCGAACCACCAAAATAGAAAAATCAACCTTCTGCTGGTGGCATCTGACTCGGACTAAGAAAATGAACATGTGTCAGTCTGCACCACTTCGTATCATGAGCATGGACGCATGTCCTCTGGAATGGTGGTTGAAGCATGAAGGGACATACGAATCTTTAGCGCATTTGGCATGTCAATTTCTTGCGACACCGGCTACGACAGTGCCATGAGAATGCCTGTTGTCACTTTCAGGTGACATTGTAAACAAGAAGCGGGTAGCATTGTCTCCTGCACATGTAAACTAACTTGTTTGAGCGATTGGCTGAACAAGAAGTAGGACTGAGTGGACATGTAGGCTCTAAAGTTTTACATTGTTTTGTTTTTGAATGCAGTTATTTTTGTGCATAATTCTAAATTTGTAAGTTCAACTTTCATTATAAAGAGATTGCACTACAGTACTTGTATTAAGTGAATTGAAAAATACTATTTTCTTTTTACAGTGCAAATATTTATAATAAAAAATAAAGTGAGCACTGTACACTTTGTATTCTGTGTTGAAATTGAAATCAATATATTTGAAAATGTGGAAAACATCCAAAAAATTTTAAATAAATGATATTCTATTATAGTTTAAAAGCACAATTATTTTTTTAAAATCACTTGACAGCCCTACTTTTAAACGAAGATTATTCAAAAGCTCATTAAAACGATCTCCAAAAAAGGTCATTAATTCCAACAACAAAATTGCCATCTGCAGGCTTGAATGAAGTTTCTAGTGTGGTCTATCTGTGGGGGGATGGGGCCTGAGTTTAGTGGCCTGCTAAGCAAGGGTAAGAGCTTCCTAACAAGGCTCTAGCCAGATCATCCTTCGATCCCTACTATCTTTAGCATCCCTTGACAAGGGGGTGGGGCTAATTTAGGGAGAACAGGGGTCTAAAAAGCCAGCTCACAAGCAGAGGAGCTAGCAAACCGGAGCAGCAAACAGGGGAGTTCAGTGAGAGAGTGTTCTCCAGGTGAAGGAGGAGTGATTATGTGACCCTTGGGGTGAGTTCGTTGTGTGCTTGCTTGCCATATGCCTGCTTGATTGAAGTTTATAGTTTGGTCTGTGTGCTGAGCCTAGGCTGAGAGCTTCCTAAGAAGTTTCTAGCCTGCCATTCTTTTATACTTAGAATCCCTTGACAAGGGGGCAGGGCTTACTCAGGGAAAATGAGGGTTTAAAAAGCCAGCTTGTAATTGACCAGATGAGCTAGTGAACAGGGGACTTTTGTGAGAGAGTTTAGAGAGGGAGTGCGAGAACCAGAGACACCTAATAAATATTCTCTAACTTAGGCCAATAACCAGCCCACGCAAAAAAATATACACACAGAGAACAAACAAAACCCTGCACGATTAAAAATAATGCAGGCAGAAGTCGAGTAATTGAGTCGGGGGCTATCCAGTATATTGCACTGAATGCAGCATGTATGTTTACCTGCCTTCTGGGCAGGTGGCATGTTTGTGCATTTGGTGCAAGCAACTCATGTCCCTCAGAGACAGAGTACAGGCTCTTGAAACCAAAGTGACTGAACTGAAGGCACAGAGAGACAAAGTGGTACACAGACGAGACTTTCCGGGACACAGTAGAACAGTCCCATCCCAGACTGACAACCCTTATGCTGTTGAGGAGGATGAAAGTCTTGAGGAAGGAGAACATCAAGCTGGAGTGGAGAGAAATGATCCCATAGTTGGAACCCTTGTTCCAGATGATGTCATGGTATCCTCAGTGCGAGAGGATTGTCCAGGGGAGGGAGGACCCCCGTTATTAGGAAGAGACAGGCAATAGTAATGGGGGATTTGATTATTATAAACATAGTTGGGTTTATGATGACCAGGAGAAGTGCATGGTGAATTGCCTGATGAGTGTGAAGGTTATAGATCTCGAGACATTTAGATACACTTATGTGCAGTGCTGGGGAGGAGCTGGTGGTCATGGTACATGTAGGTACCAATGACATAGGGTAGACATAGGGAAATTTAAACTACCACTTATGTCAGCAAAATTTATGTGGCTCAGAGGTGTGAATATTCCACCGCTCTGAGCAACATAAATTATGCTGGCATAAGCACTAATGTGCACAGCACTATGTCAGTGGGAGAGCTGCTCCTGCAGACAGAGCTACTGTCATCCACTGAGGGTGGATTATGTTGACAGGAAGGCTCTCTCTGTCAGCACAGAGCAGCTACACAAGAGATCTTACAGCAGTGCAGCTGCATCAGTACAGCTGTGACACTGTAAGCTCTCTAGTGTAGACATAGCCTTAGGCTGCTAGATGAGTTATTAAAATCCAGGACTTCCTTGGTAGCAGTCTCTGAAACGCTTTCAGATCTACACACAGTCATTTAGACAGGCTGAACTGCAAGGTCTCAATGAGCGGATGAGATTATGGTGTGCAGAGGAGAGATTTAGGTTTATTAGGACCTGGGGAATCTTTTGCGAAAGGAGGAGCCTACATAGGAAAGATGGGCTACACCTAAACCACCACAGAACCAGATTGCTGGCATGTAAAATGTAAGAGGTCACAGAGGTGTTTTTAAACTAAGGGCAGGGGGAAAGATCACAGGTGCAGAGGAGCACACAGTTCAGACAGACACATCCCGTAGTGGAGGATTTATTAAAGGGGATACTCTATATTCTAATAAAGAGGAGAGGATATAACTTGGTAAATACAGGTAGGAACAGAAGCGAAGCAGTCAAACAAAGAAGTCCCATTCCATCACATCACATAAAGGCAGACAACTAAATACTGACAAATTTATAAATGCTATGGTTGAAGTCTAAATACTAAGATGAGTGAACTTGAGTGCCTGGTATTAAATGAGAATATTGATATAACAGGCAACACAGAAACTTGGTGCAATGATGATAACCAATGGGACACAGTAATACCGGGCTACAAAATACATAGGAATGGCAGAGTAGGTTGGGAAGTGGCAGTATATGTGAAAGTCAGCAGAGTAAATATCTTAATTGAATCAAACACTATCACAGAATTTCTATGGATAGAAATTCTATGATTGAATAAGAAGAGTATAGTAGTAGGAATATACTACCAATCACTATACCGGTGACTGTGAAATGCACAGGGAAATTAGAGAGGCTACAAAAACAGAAAACCTAACAATAATGGTGACTTTCAACCATCCCCATGTTGTCTGAGAACATGTTGGCTCAGGATGGGATGCAGAGATAAAATTCCTAGACACCATTAATGACAGCTTCTTGGAGCAGCTAGTCTTGGAGCCCTCAAAAAGGGTAAGATCTTCCCTCTCCCCTATGATGAAAGGAAATTATCTATTGGTGAACAGTATGTTGCAAAATGATCTACCTTTATCTTTTTAACCAGCTTATTTTCTTCTTCATCATCTGTTTCTGGAAATTCGTATATTTTAATTTTGTGCTCTTGGATTTCTTTCATAATCTAAAAGTGAAAACATTGCATTACTAACAGTCAAACAATCAGTAAAATTATTACTGAAGCATGCATTATTTACTTGCTGTCACCTGGTCATTCTACTCCCTCCATTTGGCATTGGGGAATTCTCTGCTTTTTAAACTGACTTTTGCAATGAAGTTAATGCCTCAGATGATTGCTAGTGTACGTGAAAGATAGGTGAAATATACTCAGAAAATCCACCAATAACCTAATTTTTGGAAACTTGTCTGAAATTTAACCGTGGAATTTTCCATTTATTGCACATAATCTAAATAACCTGTTCTTTCAATAAAACTTTCTTCACAAAATTTTGAATGATTTTCAAGCATAGTTAAATAATACAAGTTCCTACTGTAGTTACTGTTGTCACTCCTACTTCTGTTCACCTCCAGCTCAGCTGAATTGGCACTGCTTGAAGCAGTGTCACCTGCCTGTCCCTCTCAGCAGAATTTGTGACAGGTGGACTGACTCCAGTGGCAAGCACAGAACAAAAATGAAAATGTTAGTGAAAATTTAAGAGCAGCTGAGTGTCTTAAAAATTAAGACTCTCACTGTCCTAATTTCTAAATTACCTATTTGAAAGTTATTTTTAATAAATCTGATTTCAGTTGTCCAGAATTTTGGAATAGGAAAGCGCTATATCATTTAAAAACAGACATTGCTGTGGCTAGAGGATGTAGTGTTTTGTATATAATTTTGCAGCTTGAGAGAGGTTTCTAGTATGCAACTCTAGTGCAAGGTTTTATTTTCAAGAGACTGATTTAGGAAAAAAATTGAAGAATGGCAACAAAAATATACAACATATTAAACAAGCTGCATACTTATTAACAATAAGCAACAACATTCTGCCACCTTCCTCCTATCTTTGTATATGAAGTTCTACATGACAGAAATATCTCAAAATGGAATTCATGTCCGCTCTCCCATGGAGAGTGGGAATGGCATTCCCTTTATAGTCCCAAACCCAATTTTTTACCATGCTGTCTACCTATTTTATTAAAATTGTCTTTTCAGAAGCTGGATCCTCTAGAAACTTGCACTAGAAACAGTACAAAAAAAATTAATTTGCCTCTTCACTTTCCCACTCCTCCCACTCCCCTCAAAAGAACAAATTATGCCACTGCGATGATTCACTCTGTAGCCACCGAGGAGATGACTCTTAAGCCTATTCTACAAATCTAATACATGAGAACAATTTTGCAGCCACACCTATATTACAACAATATCACTATCTTTAAAATTTAAATACTGGAGTTCTGATAAGCAGCTTCAGATTAAGTGTCACATATAACGTCCTTTAGCTAGCTACTTGCTCCTCTTTAGTCTTGATGGTTTCATGCACTTAATTTGTTAACATTTCCATATAACCAATGAGACTGGTAAAACAGGCATTTCACACTTTGTTCTATAACTATCTCAACTTTGAAAGCTCCTTTTCATGCTTTCACTGTTAAAGACACAAATTCAGTACACATATTTCACTCATCAAGAATCCCACAGCACTTTTAATATTTCTCCCCCAAGGATAAGATCGTTCCACCAATATATTCAAAACTAGTGATATGTTACACTCAGTTTTGCAGCTTTGAGGTACTGCTTTGAAGTTTAATCTTAACTGTATGAAAAATTAAAATTAATTAATTGCATGGAAACCAAAGCACTAAATCAGGATATGTTGTAAATATATATTAATCTTTCAACTCACCTGTTTTTTAAATTGTTGGCATTCCTCAGGTGTAAGTGTGTCTGCTTTGGCAATAAGTGGAATGATATTGACTTTTTCATGCAGGCGCTTCATAAACTCAATATCCAAAGGCTTAAGTCTGAAAAACAGCATTAGGGTCTTGTAATTTAATTCTTTAAGCACTGAACATTAGATCCCCTAAAAAAATATGCTCTGTTTTCCACAGCATTTATCAAACTTAAGAACATAAGAACAGCTGTCCTGGGTCAGACTTAAGGTCCATCTAGCCCAGTATCCTGTCTTCTGACAGTGGCCAATGCAAGGTGCTGCAGAGGGAATGAACAGAACAGGTAATCATCAAATGATCCATCCCCCATTCTTTTGGGAACTCCCCTCCTTGAGGAAAATGCAATCAATTATATCCACTTCAACTCTCATGTCATGTTTAAGGCTAACCTCTTTAAATGTACAGCTCATATGCACCTGACAGGCAGTCCTGCCCGCACTTTGGAAATGCTGACTTACTGGAAGTAAAATGGATGAGTGCACTTGTTACTGCATAAGTCTCTAACAGTAGCAATAGCATATTGTTCACTTTAATGATTTGATGCTTGAAAGTAGGTTCTGGAGACAAGAAGGTGGAATACCACTGCACATTTATATAAATGAGTAATGTGGGCTATAGGTTTCTTGATAATGCTACAGAAGAGTGATTAACTGGAGCATGAACTCCAGGTCTCTCAGTTTTAAAGTGTTCAATTTTATTCTTTACAAAATAATTTTCAAGTTATTTCTTCTGACAGACTGAGAAGCCACAGCACTGACTAAAATAAAAAGCAAGCTTCTTGACATAGCACTACCAAAGATCTTCAGACGTGACCTTCAGAAATATCCTTGTTTTATCCAAGCCTGGGCCCCTCAAACAGGGAGACCACCAACTATGATTATGTAATGTGGACAGGTATCCACCAGGATGATATCAAATTCATTTTCATTTGTTTCTCCATCCCTGATAGTAAGATCACTATCGAGATTACAATCATAGAAAGATGATCTTGTTAGTGATGGAGATGTGAACCATGTCTGAAGTGTCCTAACTTTGTCTAGCATTTCTGTCTGTTCAGGGTAAAGCAGTTCGGTTGTACGAAAGCTCCAAGTTTTTCCCCAGAGCCCTAAAAATTGGCAGTCTCCCTACACTTTATTCTCATGCATTCTTTCCTATTTTAATTATGGCAGGAATTTATTAATACCACCCACCATTCTTTAAACCAAGAGACCTAAATAATCTAAATACTCTGAAACTTCTTAAATGTTGACTACCATCGCGATGCACAATTAGATAATTTGTTGGATAGTCCTAAACCTTCCATCAATCCTGTGAAACAACCCAACGTTCCCAATACAGTTTGTTGTGAAAGCACTTAAGTGTTTTGAACCACCATAATGTGAGAAAAATTCAGATGCAGCTGACCGTGAAGCAGTTAACCTTGTTAAGCACACTTTTTCAACTTCCTAACCCTTGAGATTATGACTCTCCATGCAGTAAATCAGCCTTTGTGGTTGCCACATCTCAAAAAAGATATATTGGAATTAGGAAAGGTTCAGAAAAAGCAACAAAAATGATTAGGGGTATGGAACAGCATCCATATTAGGAGAGATTAATAAGTCTAGGACTTTTCAGCTTGGAAAAGAGATGACTAAGGGGGGATATGATAGAGGTCTATAAAATCACGACGGGTGTGGAGAAAGTAAATAAGGAACTATTATTTATTCCTTCTCATAACACAAGAACTAGGAGTCACCAAATGAAATTAATAGGCAGCAGGTTTAAAACAAACAAAGGGAAGTATTTCTTCACACAATGCACAGTCAACCTGTGGAACTCTTTGCCAGATAATGTTGTGAAGGCCAAGACCATAAAAGGGTTCAAAAAAGAACTAGATAAATTCATGGAGGATAGGGTCCACCAACGGCTATTAGCCAAGATGGGCAGGGATGGTGTTCCTAGCCTCTGTTTGCTAGAAGCTCAGAATGGGCGATGGGATAGATCACTTGATGATTACCTGTTCATTCCCTCTGGTGTTGGCCACTGTCAGAAGACAGGATACTGAGCTAGATGGACCTATCAAGAACATGGTCTGAAAAGAAAGCCAATTTCCTATCTCTATACAGATGCCCCCCGACTTATGCAATCGTTCTGTTCCGGAAAGCCTTGCGTAACTCGAATTTTGTGTAAGTTGGAAACGTATACCCATATAATATGCAAAAATTTCCGCAACTCCAAAATCCTATTTCTGGTTTATGGAATTTTTTCCGTAAATGCGAAAAATTTGCGTAAGTCAGGTCTTGCGTAACCTGGGGAGCGTCTGTACAAATAAACTTCATGGTGCAGCAGTTTCTCATGGACCTGACCTCCATTCAGAACTTGTCAAGACCACCCCTATAGTCTAAGGCAGAGGTTCCCAAACTTTTCAGGGTCACGCCCCCCCTACGCTTGTCCGACCCTCCCCCACTGAAGCTGGAGTCAAGGGCAGGGGGCACGGCTCTTCTGGAGGATAGGTGGGAGAACATGGACAGGGTTAAGGGGGGACAGGCTGGGGCCAGAGCTGGGGTCAGGTCTGGGGCCAGGGCTAGGAACAGAACTGTGGCCAGGGGCTGGGAGCGGGGGCAAAGCCTCAACTGGGCCGCAATCAGGGGTCAAGGCTGGGAGTGGGGATGGTTATGGAGCTGGTTAGGGGCCAAGGCTGGGGCCGGGTGCAGAGCTGGGGCCACGGCCAGAGCAGAGCTGGGAGCAGAGAGGGGCTGGGTTGTGCTCCCTCGCTGCCCCCCACGGGGGCTAGCCCAGACCCCGCCACCCCACCGAAATGTTCCTCCACGCTGCCCATAGTTTGGGGACCTCTGGTGTAAGGGCTAAGTTTGATAAGAGAGCAACGGAAGTGAATCTATCTCCCCTTCCCCAAGAGATACCTAGCAGTGCTGTCAACCCCCTTTAGGCTAGAGAAAAATAGCTCAAATTCAGAGTCTGTTCTCTTGCCTGCCAATAATGATAACACTAGGCCACCTGAATAGTTCTCTCCTCTTATTTATTTGGAACAGAGTACAAATTGCAAGGTTAAATTAAAATGTACTCTACAGTTACAATGTTTCCCAATTTAAACTGAAACTGACCTACATTTAATTCAATACTCTGAAAAGAACGAAGAACTTTGAGTGTCAACTGTCAACAGTACAGTGGCACATTCTTCACCTAAATGATTGTTCGATAAAGTAGAATACCAATTTGGGTATCAATAGGGAATAAAGTTTGTTACTTTCATTTATTTCTTACATTCTGTGCTTGATATTCTAATATTTTAAATGTAAGATGTATTTGACAAATACAGAGGTGAGGCATTATGACAAAACACCTAGACCTCCAAGACTAATACACCAAGACTAATACTCTAAGATTGTATCTTGGAAACATGCTGCTCTGATTTATAACATGTACAGATATGACTTCAATAAAAAGTTACATTATAAAAAAAAGTTTATACTGGGATTAGATCAAGCCACTGTCAACAGATTTGACTTTGTTTATATTTATACTAACCTCTCATTTAAATTTCTCCCCCACACTTGAATTTAGTACAGGACTGTTCAGGACAGATTGTCAGAACTGGAAAATTAGTGTTATACACTGAATGGATACTACATTAGCAAGGGCGACACAAGCTTCCGCTTCCACCAAAACAACCCAATCCTGGTCTAGAGGACAAAGGCTGAGAATTCTGTTCAGCTTCCATGCTGATTAAGTTATCTGAAGGGCCAAGACAATTAACAAGACTGGCAATTGCATGAAGAGTCCACCGTGAGTGGATTTATTCAGTTTATTTCACTTAAGCAGCTGGGAAACTGGATTCAAATCAGCAAAAGGCTGTGTACATTTCAACTCATCTTGTATTTTTAAAATCTATGAAAAATAGAAATTGTTTGTTCCCATGGACAAATGCTGGAATCTCATTTATTCGGTGCTATCGAACCCAGACGGGCTGGCAAAGGCTAAAAAATTTTAAAATACTACATGCACCTGAATTTCTTTAAATAATATTTATAAGGATTTAAAGCTGTAATCCAATAAACTCTCATGGAAAGGTACTTAGCACTAGCTACTGTATATGTGGAATTAAGTGTTAGCTTTTCAACTATAGTTAAAAAAATCAAAACTTCCATTAAGCATCAAAAACAATGCATATTAGTTTGTTAAGAAAAATCACAAACATGGCGATGTGAGCCCATTTTAGCATGTCCAGGCCAAAAGCTTCAAAATTTAACACAAAACTGAGGGGACAATATACTGAAGCAGAGAGGTATTTCACAATGTCATCGGCTGTTGTAAACAGAAATACTGGAGCTAACAGCCTCAAATAAAAAGGGAGTGGATAATTCCAGGGAGTTTTCCATGAGAAATCCAATTCATAAATGAAAAGGGAGTGAATGATGCCAGGGAGTTTTCCATGAGAGATCCAATCCTGGAACTCAATCCCAATTCTGGGTGACTACTACACCCCAGTTTGTTAATCTACTGGGCATGCCATTGGGTTCACTTAATTTCTCAAGCTATTGCTGAGGGTGTGCGTGGTCTTCAGGTGAAAGGAGCTTGCTGTCCCTGTGTTTATTTTTCAGCAGTTGGGGCAGTCTTTCTGGATTTAATGTGATTATTTTTCATGTACATACAATTTTTATTTAATGAAAATACTTAAGAATTTTAAAACGAAGAGAGCAAAGAAAAGATACCTGCTCTACACATATTTTTACCCATTGTAAATGGCGTTTTGTTTTATTCAGAATAGACAGACAGATTTGTTTCACTTGACAATGACAATTATATAGGCCACAGTGAGCCCAGGAAACAAGATCAGACCATGTAACACCATAAAAAAAAGACGGTTACTTACCTTCTGTAACTGTTGTTCTTCGAGATGTGTTGTTCACGTCCATTCCACATTAGGTGTGCGCGCGCCGCGTGCACGAATCGTCGGAACTTTTTTCCCTCAGCGGCTCCCGTCGGGCCCGCAGGGTCCCCCTTCCCGCCAGAGCGGCGCCCCGCCCTCGCGTATATATATCCCTGCAGGCCCGACCCTCCCTCAGTTCCTTCTTGCCGGTGACTCCGACAGAGGGGAAGGAGGGTGGGAAGTGGAATGGACGTGAACAACACATCTCGAAGAACAACAGTTACAGAAGGTAAGTAACCGTCTTTTCTTCTTCGAGTGCTTGTTCACGTCCATTCCACATTAGGTGACTCGCAAGCTTACCGTTGGAGGAGGGTAGGAGTCAAGGAATAATTGATTGCAGCACCGCCTTGCCTACCACTGCATCATCTCTAGTCTGATGGTGGATCGCGTAGTGTGCTGTGAAGGTATGCACCGACGACCAGGTGGCTGCCTTGCAGATCTCCTGGAGCGGGACCTGTGCCAAGAAGGCCGTCGAGGACGCCTGGGCTCTAGTGGAGTGAGCCCTGATCTGAGGAGCAGGCGTGTTGGCGAGCTCGTAGCATGTACGTATGCAGTGCACTATCCACGCCGACAGGCGTTGCGTAGAAATCGGTTGGCCCTTCATGCGCTCCGCAATGGCCATGAACAGCTGAGACGACTTACGGAAAGGTCGGGTACGGTCCAGATAAAAGGCCAATGCCCGTCGAACATCCAGGGTGTGCAGGCTGCGATGGCTCGGGTCCGTATGGGGCTTAGGGAAGAATACTGGTAAACAAATGTCCTGTCCCATGTGAAAATTCGAAACCACCTTCGGGAAGAATTTAGGGTGAGGCCTAAGCTGCACCTTGTCTTTGTAAAAGATGGTATAAGGGGGCTCCGAGGTGAGGGCCCTCAACTCGGACACTCTCCTAGCCGAGGTAATGGCCACAAGGAACGCGACCTTCCATGAAAGGTGCGTGAGGGAGCAAGAGGCCAGGGGTTCAAAGGGCGGCCCCATAAGTTTTGTGAGAACCAGATTGAGGTTCCACGGGGGAATAGGAGGGCGCGAGTAGGGGAACACCCGCTCCAGACCCTTGAGGAAACGGACCACCGTGGGGTTGGAGAATACGGATCTGCCCGATTCTCCAGGGTGGAACGCCGAAATGGCGGCCAGATGCACCTTAATAGAAGCGGGGGCGAGGCCTTGACGCTTGAGGTGCAGCAAGTAGTCGAGGATCAGAGGTATCGAGGCCTGCAAAGGCTGCGAGTGGTGAGGCGCACACCACAAGGAGAAGCGCTTCCACTTAGCCAGGTAGGCTGCCCTCGTGGAGGGTTTCCTACTACCAAGTAGGATTTGCTGAACCTCGTGTGAACACCTGTGCTCCACCCCACTTAGCCAGAGAGTAGCCATGCCGTGAGATGTAGCGCTGACAGGTTCGGGTGGAGTAGGTGACCTCGATCCTGAGTGATGAGGTCGTGATGTAGGGGAAGGGCCACCGGAGAGGTCACGGAGAGTTCCACCAGAGTTGTGAACCAGTGTTGGCGTGGCCACGCCGGGGCGATTAGGATGACTGTCGCCCTGTCCCTGCGGACCTTCAGGAGGACCTTGTGAATGAGTGGGAACGGGGGAAAGGCGTACTTCAGGCTCCCGCCCCATGGGATAGCAAAGGCGTCTGCCACTGAGCCTGGGCTGTGACCCTGAAACGAGCAGAATTGCGGGCACTGACTGTTGTCTTTGCTGGCAAATAAATCTACCTGGGGAAACCCCCACCTCAGGAAAATGGACCGGAGGACGTCCCGTCTCAGCCGCCACTCGTGCCTGAGGTAGGACCGACTGAGGCGGTCCGCCAGCCCGTTCTGGACCCCGGGAAGATACGCCGCCCGAAGTTGTACTGAATGGGCTATGCAGAAGTCCCAGAGGAGGAGAGCCTCGCGGCAGAGGGGAGAGGACCGGGACCCGCCCTGCTTGTTTATGTAAAACATCGCGGTAGTGTTGTCTGTCAGAACTGACACGCTGTGTCCTTTTATGGTGGCGTGAAAGGTCTGGCAGGCGAGGCGAACCGCTCTCAGCTCCTTTAGGTTGATGTGGAGCAGCCGCTCCTCCCTGGACCACAAGCCCTGAGTGCGCTGGTCCCCTAGGTGCGCACCCCAACCCAGGTCCGACGCGTCTGTCACTAGCGTCAGAGTCGGTTGTGGGGCGGTGAATGGGACCCCTGCGCAAACCTGCTGCTGGTTGAGCCACCAACTGAGGGCATCCGATACCCGAGCCGGGACTGTGACGACCATGTCCAAGGGGTCTCTGTTGGGGCGATATGCCTGAGCCAACCATAGCTGCAGCGGTCGGAGCCGGAGACGGGCGAGCCCGACTACGTGCGTGCACGCTGCCATGTGACCCAGGAGTTGCAGGCAACATCTGGCTGTGGTCGTCGGGAATCGCTGAACGGAGGTTACGGCCTCCTTGATAGCCAGGAATCGGGATACGGGAAGACTTGCCCGTGCCTCTACCGAGTCCAGGGTTGCCCCTATGAAATCCAGCCTCTGTGTGGGGATTAGCGATGACTTGGGCACATTGACCAACAGCCCGAGTTCCCGGAATACTTGCAATGCCAGCGTCACATGGGCGCGGACCTCTGCCTCCGACCGGCCCGCCAGGAGCCAATCGTCCAGGTACGGGTAGACGCGCATCCGTCTTTTTCGAAGAAAGGCGGCTACCACCGACATGCATTTCGTGAAGACACGTGGGGCTGTTGCAAGGCCGAAGGGCAAGACCGTGAACTGGAAATGGCGCTGTTGGACAGTGAAGCGTAGGAAACGCCGATGAGCTCGGCGAATGGCAATGTGAAAATAAGCGTCTTTCATATCGAGGGCAGCGTACCAATCCCCCGGATCCAGGGAAGGGATGATGGTACCAAGGGAGACCATACGGAATCGTGGCTTCTGCAAGTACTGGTTCAGCTTGCGGAGATCCAGGATAGGACGGAGGCCCCCTTTGGCTTTGGGGATGAGGAAGTATCTGGAATAGAACCCTCTTCCTCTGAAGTCCAGAGGAACCTCCTCCACCGCCCCCGCCTCGAGGAGGGTTTGTACCTCCTGTATGAGGAGTTGCTCGTGAGAGGGGTCCCTGAAGAGGGACGGGGGTGGTGGGTGGGAGGGAGGGGGCGAGGAGAACTGGAGGGTGTAACCTGATTCCACCGTGCGCAGGACCCAGCGGTCTGATGTTATATGAGACCAGGCACGGGAAAAATGGGACAGGCGGTCCCTGAAACCCAGGGGTGGATCCGGAGAAGGGATGGGTACGCTGTCCTCGATCGCAGCTTCAAAATCCTTGTTTATTTCCCGGCTGCGTCTTGTTTTGGCCCTGGTTTTGGCCTTGGCTAGGCGTATTGTTGCGCCTACGTCTATTGTCCCTGCCCCGTCTACGGTATGGTTCCTGACGAGGATGATACTGCCTCTGAGGAGGTTGGGGCTTGAACGGCTTCCTCTGTGTCACAGGGGTGTGCATCCCCAAGGACTTAAGGGTAGCCCGAGAGTCCTTGAGGCTGTGTAGCCTGGCGTCAGTCTGCTCTGAGAAAAGACCCGTACCCTCAAACGGCAAGTCTTGGAGGGTATTTTGCACCTCCGGGGGAAGGCCCGAGGATTGCAGCCATGCAGAACGTCTCATCACTACGCCCGACGCAATTGTTCTAGCGGCTGCGTTGGCAGAGTCAAGTGAGGCCTGTAACGACGTTTTGGCTACCGCCTTCCCCTCGTCCACTAGCGCCGCGAACTCAGGTTGTGAACCCTGAGGCAAGGCCTCTTTGAACTTGGACACCGAAGCCCATGAGTTAAAGTTATGTCTATTTAGGATCGCTTGCTGATTTGCTATCCGCAATTGGAGGCCCCCGGACGAATAGACCTTCCTGCCAAAAAGGTCTAGTCGTTTTGCCTCCTTGGCCTTGGGTGCCGGGGCCTGTTGGCCATGCCTTTCCCGTTCATTAACCGCCGAGACGACCAGCGAACATGGGGTCGGGTGGGAGAAGAGAAAGTCAAACCCTTTGGACGGGGCAAAGTACTTCCGTTCTACGCCTTTTGCGGTTGGCGCAGAGGAGGCTGGCGTTTGCCATACGGTCTTATAGTTTGCCTGGACCGTTTTTATAAGCGGGAGCGCGACCCTGGAGGGACCCTCTGGGCTCAGAATGTCCACCATCGGATCCTCCTGCTCAACCGTCTCCTCTGCTTGTAGACCCAAATTAAGGGCCACCCGGCGGAGCAAGTCCTGGTGAGCCCGGTGGTCAATAGGGGGAGGGCCGGATACTGTCGTGCCCGCCACGGCCTCGTCCGGCGAGGAGGAGGAGGTCATGGCCTTCTGAGCTTCCTCGTCCTCCTGTATCTCCTCCTCGGTGGGGCGTCCCTCCGGGGTGCGCCCCCTGTCCCGAGTCAGGGACGGTGCCGAGCTCGGTGCCGAGTCCGCCCTCTCTGCATCCGGTGGTCTGGAGACCGTGGCCTCCGCACGGGAGGTAGGGCGGCACCGTGGGGAGCGGGATCGGTCTCCTGAGGGACCCGACCTCGAAGTCCTGGATGGAGGGCCTTGCTGATGATAGGCCCACGGTGTCCAGAATGGCCACTGCCCAGGATGGGTCCAATGTGGTTGCCAAGAGGCCTCGTGTTCTCTAGCGGCATGCCCTCTGCGGCCATATCTGGAAAGGCCCGAGTCCTCTTCCGACGCTAGGGACGGTGACCTAGAGGGCCATGGCGGTGCCGTGGGGCGGTGCCGGTCCGGTGTCGGGGAGCGGTGCCGTCTGGACCGGGACCGTGAGTACCGGCGTGTCGATCTGGACCGGGAACGGTACCGTTGACCGCGGGACCGGGAGCGGCTGCGGGAGGGTGGTCTTGGGAGTCTCGCCATCGAAGCGTCCCGGCGCCTGCTCGAGCCGGGTTGCTGAGGCGGTGCCACGCTCGCATCGGGCCCTGACTGTTTCGCGGCCCGTTGTGCGGCGGGAAGCCGGGAGTCCACCGAGGCGGAGCTCGACCGGGACCGGCGCCGTGAACGGTGCCGAGATGGCGACCGCGACGGGCGCATCATCGCCGGTTTGCCCTTGGATGGCAGCCGCGGCGGAATGTCTGCAGCGCGGAGTGTGCTTTCGGAGGACAATTCGATGAGGTCCTTTGCCGCCTCAAATGTGTCCGGGGTGGAGGGCTGTTCCAACAGTTCCTCCAGCCCATCCTCCGCGCTCGACGCGCTCGTCCCGGGGCTCGACGGGCCCTTCGGCGCCGGAGCCACTGGTGCCGGGACCTGTACCGGGGCCGTTACGGCCTTGGCCGCACTTGCGGGCTTCGCCGGTGCCGCCTTCTTATGAGGGGAGCGTCCCCGGGCCTTAGGCTGGCCCTTTGCCTTGGCCGGCGAAGAAGATCGGTGCCGGGCATGTTCCCGCCTTGGCGGTGCCGTGGGCTTAGTCTGCGCCGCCGGTGTCGGGTCGCGGACCGATGCCGGGGCGCTCCACACCGAAGCGGACGGTGCCGCGGAAGAGGAGGGCTGTAATGCCGCCTCCATGAGGAGCTGTCTAAGGCGAAATTCCCTCTCTTTCTTGGTTCTGGGCTTGAAGGCCTTACAAATTTTACAGCGCTCCTTTTGGTGAGCTTCCCCGAGGCAACGGAGACACGACTCGTGCGGGTCGCTCACTGGCATAGGCCTGCGGCACGCGGCACACGCCTTAAAGCCTTGGGCGTGCGGCATGCCCCGCCGCCCAGGGCCGGTGCCGGGGTTGACCAAACCCCTATCACCAAGTGATTTTGGTCCTTAGAAGAACTAAACAACTACTTAACACTAAAACTCTTAACTGTAATTATGAACTGCTAACTACTGCTAATGGCTATGCTAAGGGACACTCTCAGGCGAGAGACAGAGTTGTTCCAACGGAACTGAGGGAGGGTCGGGCCTGCAGGGATATATATACGCGAGGGCGGGGCGCCGCTCTGGCGGGAAGGGGGACCCTGCGGGCCCGACGGGAGCCGCTGAGGGAAAAAACTTCCGACGATTCGTGCACGCGGCGCGCGCACACCTAATGTGGAATGGACGTGAACAAGCACTCGAAGAAGAACCAGTAGGAAGTGAGTAATATTCTTTATAGACAAAGCAATATCCTTAAAATAAATAAAAAAAGGGGAAAAAATAGTAAATAAACCTCAGTCACTTTATATTCCTTGAGTACACTTAAGTCTTCTTGATTCAGTTGGTATTTTGGGGCAGTCAGATTCTGGGGTGCAATCCAGACCAGTGAGGGGCTGTGTCACTCCCTGCCCCGTAACCATGGGTACCTCACAATGCTTTACTATTGGAGCTTCCAATCTAAGCTACTCACAACCAGCCTGCCAGTATGCAGGTCACACCCTGAGTATCTGTGTGCTAGACAGCACTGGTTCAGGAGCTCTGATCCCAGCAGCCTATCTACAGCCCTACCCTGGCTTCCACCAGCCTTGGTTTACTACTTTGCAGGGTGACCCTTGCTTTCCATTTCTAGTTTAAAATACAAATGTAACAAGCAGAGAAAGTCACTCACAAATTAATCAAAGTTGTAATACCACAATAAATTGCTGTACACCTCCAATTTCAGATTAACATGGCCCAAGATCAAGTACTCCAAAAGTGCAATTTTCTCTCTCCCCCAGTAGAGAGAAGTCTGACCAAGTTAAAAGTGAGATGGAGTGGATGAAAGTTTGCATAATAGTGAAATCTGTGAATTAAAGTAGAATTTCAGTATTAGGAGTTTTCAACTCACTGAACAAAAGCCATGCTAAGTCCCAGTATGAATTTATGGCAAATATGAACCACTTGAATATATAGGTACATTTCCCCTCCCTTTTGAGTTATCATTTGAGTTCAAAGAAAGTTGAAAATTTGTTGGCTGAGTTCTGGGAGCATCTTCTACAGTTAAAATGTTTAATAAATTGTGTGATAATACAGACAGAATGGCATTAGGGGAATGAAAAACATACGAATGTTCACAAAATGGGATAAACTGACAATTTTTTTCTTCGTAACTAATCTTATTTCTTGGTATTCTGATTTATTACAAATCTGGTTTGTTAGTGTTTGACAAGCCAAATTAAATTACCCCATGAAATTAAACAGCCTGCAGTCTATAAATTGAATAATCCTGACTTGGAATTTTGCATATTTTAGGAATGCCAAAGTTTGAAAGTGCATTTGAGATAGAAATGGGGGGGAAACGCACATTAAAATATTAAGATACTAACCCATGTCCTGAAGGAGCAATGAAGTATAAACAACACTGCACCCTATTATCTGGCATCTGACGTCGATTCACACGAGATTCTGCATTCAGGTAGTCTTCAAACTTACTGTCAATGTAGTCAATAACAGGCTGCCAACTACAGAGTGTACATAAATAAAAACCTGTAAGACCAGTTATACATATCGCATATGCATTAAACATCAATTACTGAGATACACATACTGTTTATCTGTTTTCAGCAAAGTTAGTGTATGTACAGTATTGCTAGCGTATCTAGTTTAAAAATACTGAGATATTTAAATGTCGGAGGAGAGATGGACAAATTATATTCTAAACCACTTTAAAATAACAGAACTCTACTTTTAACTTGAATGTTAGCCAACGCATTCCTAAATCCTAGAAAACTTAGTAAAAGGGAAAGAATAAAGGATTAAATATTTTAAAGGACCATTCAACTCTTAAAAAAAAAGACAAATAGCACCATAGCGTTAAGACAACAGTCCACATGTCCACTGAAAAGCCCTTTAAACACATCTATGCACTGTAATAGTATTAAACTGAACACTTACGAACAGTAACTAAAGGAATACTCTTTACAGGATGTCAAAGAATTCTAATCCTGTGACATCATAGAAATAATTAGTTTCAGCTTCCTGGGAGCATTGATAACGCACAAAAGGCTGAAGATTCTGTTCACATTCGAGCTAGTTAGAGAGAAGCTGAAAGCATTTTAATCAAATTAAAATGGCAATAGGCAACCCAGCTTTTAAAATAAAATTTCTGGCTAATCGAGAAATTGCCAATACAAATGTATAAAAGTTTAAAGAAGTAAACCTTATGATTTAAAAGAAAAATTGGCATTAAAATGAGTTTTGATACTAAATGATCACAAGGACAATATTATTCAAATTTACTTTGGGAGATCATAAGAAAGTAATTTCTTACCAATTGCTATTATCCACTGCATCTCCAAATCCTGGTGTGTCAACTATTGTGAGTAGTAACTGAACACCACCTTCTTTGATTAAAACTTTTGACTGTTCAACCTATAAGATTAAAAGGATTTAAATTCTCATATAGTAGTTATAATACAACAATTATTTTAAGTCACTTATTTCAATGCAAAAAACCCACAGACTCATTGTGTCTAGATAACCATTAGAATACAAAGTATACATCAACAATTATAGACTTGAGGAATTTTACAGTTCAAAATGGAAGCTGCAAAGACTCATTCTGTCTGTCATCTGACTTTTTATTTAAGCTTTAAGACAAAGTGAGGAAAATTGGATACTATCAAAGTTAGAAAATCTATTTGTAAAGTATGTGAAGAGGAGCTTAATATTTTCACTAGCTGATAGCATTATCCAATATTTTGATTGGTTGGCAGCATTATTTTAATTAGTTCCAATTTTATGCAGTTTTAGAACTCACTTAATTAGAAAAGCAAAGTGACCAATACTCATAGAAATTTAGCAAAAAGATCCCAAGGCTTGCACAGTCCATACTACATCTTGTTGCAACTCAGTATACGTATTCTTACATCCATACATGTGGAAGATCATACTAAGAGAAATTACTCCACTTTACTCCCTTTAAAGGAAGTGACTATACTTTTTTAAAAGGTGAGTAAATCCTGAAATCTACTATTTCTATACATTTTGTTTAAAAATATAATTGTTTTAGAAAATTTAGTGTTTGGTAAAAATCAGTCCCAGAACACAGTCTTCCACTATAAATGATTTTATTTTTCAGTTTTAAAAGCAAATAAGCTCCTCCTCTCTCCTTTCCTTAAAAACATATATTGATTCTTATGAATAGTTAGCAAGATTGCCAACATTAAGTGTTGGTTTCTTGGGCAGAGACAACATATATAGCTTTTTAAAAACCCAGCTGGAGCTAGTTTTGCCAATATCTGTTCTACAATATCATCCAATCAGGTTTGGGTTATGTACGCGAAGTCCCTCATCCCACCATGAGGTTATTGGTACGAGCCACCAACTTTGCATTAAATTTGAAGCTAAAATGTGACCCCCCTTTTTCATGAAGGCTTATTAGGGTTAGACAAAACCAAAGGAAACAAGATTATTAATTCTGGTCTTTGTTTCTGTCTATTGCAGTAGTCTATGCAGATTGTTTTTCTACACTATGGTAGAAAGGAGATATGAGAGGCTCAAGTCCTCACAACCACCCTTCCTTGGGGCAGCAATCATATTTCAAGAATGTAGCAGCACTGTTCAATCCTCTGCCACCTTAAGGTGGCAACTGAAGGAATGCACATAATATGCACAGCACTTTCCAAAGTGTAATGTTCCGTACCTCATTGAGTAGCATGGCTAGCAGGACTCTGCTCCAGGACTTATTTAGCTATGTAAACATCAATGACTAACTCTAGGAATGAAAGCTTTTCCATGCACATTAACTCTTTAGCCTTTCAAACAGCCAAGAAGCTTGGTGGTGGTTTTCCTGCTGTTGACTAAGACAACCAATTAAGATCTAGCAAGTTAAATGACCGTTTCCTAGACCTAGACTCAAAGAGATGTCCTAACGTTAAGAAGCTCTGTACTTTATTACCAATCTTGTAAACCATGCAGCCCTCCAGTCATGTTCATTTGAGTGAGCAAACACAAGCTACAGTTTTAGAACACTATTCCTATATATCTGTTTTCTGTATAAAATACTCCCTAGTCTGGGGCCCTTTCAATTTTTGTTCTTATGACAACTTTCCAGTGAAGTACCACTTTCACAAAAGCCTCAATGACAGACATGACTAAAAGCCCGAACTTTTACGAACAATTTCTGTTATTTGGATGGGCTTCCTCACCAATTACATGATGTAATACAATTTTGCTATTTTAGGGTACAGAGCATGTCAGTGATGCAAAGCGGTTTCTTACACATACATAGCTAACTGCAGAACACAGTGAAATCACCACACTTGAAGTCAGCTGCAAGACACATTGCAACCATTTGCCACATGATCCAACTTAAAGTGAGTCACTAACAAATGGATAAATACCTTTAATAAACCAATAAATCTAGAATATAAACTTTGTAGAAAATGAAACAATAGTCTTGCAGAGACAAGACACTGAACATTATTCAAATAAGAGCAAAGAAAGCCAAGTTGCTGAGGAAGATTCAATGTTTAATCCTAAGAATGATTTTTAGCCTCCTCTACATCTTCAAAACTATGAAATATCAGAAAAAGTGTGAATTAATTTATGCAATAAACAGAAGCATCTCCACACCTGAATCATATTGGCTACTAAAAGGATAGATTTTACATTTTGGACACCCTCACTTGTGCCTAAACAGAAAAAAAAAAAATATTACTGGCATGGCTAGCCTTAAGTGCAAGCAACAAACACTATTGCTTGGAACCCTACACAGATTCCACAATGTGTGGTCGGATACCCTGACAAATGGATCAAGAGAGGAGGTACACAAGCCTGGATTCTCCCACCCCACCCTCCAAAGGTGGAACCAGACAAGGCCCAATCACCGAGTGAACTAAGTGAATTTGTGTCCATACATGGCCAAAATCTCAGAACACAGCAACATCTGGAACAGATCCAGACAACTGTAAACTAGTGTCATTCACATTTAGAATCCAACTGTATCCTATCATCTGGTTTTACAAGTATTCCCAAGAGATTAATGAAAAACAAATTAGTTCAAGTCCTGGAATTTAAAACTTTTCTTAACAAATCCATTCCAAATAACCATTTTCCCATGCACTTTAGTTAAGCAGGTCAGATTGGTCTATTACACTGGATCCTATCAAACTAAATACAAGTCTCAGTCTCACTACAGTAGACGCTTGTTTGCAGCAACACTTTGTAAGAGCAACCACTGCTTACTGAGAAACATTTCCCCTGGGAACACTTTCCCGACTGTGAATTGTCGACACTCCCCATGACAGCAATAGCCACTTAGGAGCAACAAAGCAAAAGGGCACCGATATGTTGGTTACTAATGAGCATCTACTGTATTACTATTGGATCAAGCATTCCTATATCACACACCATTTAAAATATTTAACTGATGATCAAATTAAGTGTATTTTACATAAGATCGCTTACTTTATAGTTTCTTCTGAATTAACTTACCTGAAATCAACTCTGCATAATTTTTGTAAAACATTGCCAAAGTCCTGACTGATGTAAGTTGCAAAGTGGAAACTGAAAATCTTTTTGTGTTTAAAAGAATCCTTAGACTGAAACTTATTTTTCATTTTTTGTTAAATAAAACTATTACCAATAACCTGCCTCGTGATTGTCAAGCACTGCCAAAATTAACTGCATAAGTATGAACTGTAAACTTCTCTATTCTAATCACCTTAACTCCTACTCAATAAATGGTTTTTACAAGATACCGAGGAGCAGGAAAAATAAAGTGTAATTTCTAATAAGAATGTTTCAATCCACATGAACAAGGAACAGCTCAGGTATAGGTATTAACTGGGAATGATAAACCTTAGAGCCCCTGAACATGCTGAATTTCAATTCACTATTTAAATCTGCCCCAAGATCACCCAACATGAGCATGAATATGGACACATGCTGATGCCATGTGAAACGTTATATTAATAGATCAAGAACCTTCTCTACCTAGATATAATAGTTGAATTGGAATCACAATTAAATATCATCAGCCAGTGGAGTCTCTAATACATATAACATTCAAGGTCACAATTCTAATATTTTCCACTATTTACCTAAATGACATTTGAATTAAGCGACAATACTTGTTGATTTTTCAGCCATCACAAGATACAGTTGTACATGAAAAAGCAGACTGCCAGATAAGGGTAGCAACGGATCCTAAATGGATGAATGCCCTTCATACCATTACAATATAAATTTCACATCCTTATGGGAACTCCTAATTTAAGCATATGAACAGAGACTGAACAAATTTAAACAAGTGTGGTGGAGTAGTGAGGAGGACTAATTACTTCCAAACCATATGGATGTCCAGTTTCCATTTGTGTTTCAATTTGTATGAACATAAATCAAGTTAGAATCCTCTTCAACCACAAGACATTTGATTTCACTGAATTCTTACTGGTGGAGTAAAAAAGAGGCATAGTTTTCAGGTATACAGTTAGCAGATTTTAAGGCCAAAAGGGACCATTTTGATAATCTAGTCTGACCTCCTGCATAATAGGACAAAAGAACCTCATCCAGTAATTTCTGCATCAAGCCCATAAATTCTGTTTTGCACTACAGCACATCTTTTAGAAAGATATCCAATCTTGATTTAAAGACTTGAAGTGATTGAGAATCTACCCTGCCTTGTTCCAATAGTTAATTACCCTCACTGTTAAAAAATTGCACCTTATTTTTAGTCTTAATTTATCTAGCTTCAACTTCCAACCACAGGATTGCATTATAATCTGTTCTGCTAGATTAAAAGAGCCATGTACGAAAATCTGTACTCCATGTATGTACTTGTAGACAGTGACCAAGTCATCTTAACCTTCTCTTGAAAAAAATAAAATTGGACTTCCGTCTCTCATTATAAATATGTTTTCCAGATCCTGAATCATATTTTTAGATTTTTTTTAAATCCTTTCCAATGTGTCAACATCCTTTTTGAAGCATGAACACCAGATCTGGCCATTGTACTCCAATAACTGTCTCACTAATGCTGTATCCAGAGGTAATACCACCTCCCTACTTATATTTCATATTCCTCTGCTTATACATTCAAGGATTATGTTTGCCCTCTTAGGTACAGCTTTGCAATGGGAGCTCATGTTCAGCTGACTATCCATGATTAACTCCAAGTCCTTTTCATTGCCACTGTATTCCAATATTCTGTTTCCCATCTTGTAAGCATAACCTATATTTGTTCCTAAATGCATGACATTGCATTTGGTTGTATTAACATGTACACTGTTCAAGTGAGAAAACGGTTACCTAACTTCTCGTAACTGTTGTTCTTCGAGATGTGTTGTTCACATCCATTCCACATTAGGTGTGCGCGCGCCGCGTGCAAGAGTGTCGGAAACTTTCCCCTTAGTGGCTCCCGGCGGGGGGCCCCCTGAGTGGCGCCACTGCGCCATGCATATATACCCCCGCTGGCCTGACCCCCTCCAGTTCCTTCTTGCCGGTGACTCCGACAGAGGGGTAGGAGGGCGGGTGGTGGAATGGATGTGAACACCACATCTCGAAGAACAACAGTTACGAGAAGGTAGGTAACCGTTTTTCCATCTTCGAGTGCTTGTTCACGTCCATTCCACATTAGGTGAATCACAAGCTTACCTTTGGAGGAGGGTAGGCGTCATGGAACAATCGATCGGAGGACCGCCCTGCCAACCGCCGCGTCCTCCAGAGCCTGCTGGTTGACCACATAGTGGGTCATGAAGGTATGCACCGATGACAAGGTGGCTGCCCTGCAGATCTCTTGGATTGGGACCTGTGCCAGGAAAGCCGCGGAAGCTGCTTGCGCCCTGGTCTAGTGGGCCGTGACCACCGGGGCCGGAACACCTGCGAGGTCATAACATGCCCGAATACAGTCCGTAATCCACGATGAGATTCGCTGCGCCGTCACCGTGAGACCTGTCATCCTCTCAGCTATGGCCACAAACAGCTGCGTAGATTACGAAAGGGCTTGGTGCGCTCCAAGTAGAACGCCAATGCTCTACGGAAATCCAGGGTGTGCAGGCTGCGGTGACTCGGGTCCGCATGGGGTTTGGGAAAAAAACCTGGCAGACAAATGTCCTGGCCGAGATGGAACGGAGAGACCACCTTAGGGAGGAACTTGGGGTGCGGGCGGAGCTGCACCTTGTCTTCATGAAACACTGTATAGGGTGGCTCTGAGGTGAGTGCCCTCAGCTCAAATACCCTTCGAGGTGATGGCCACCAGGAATGCCACCTTCCAGGAAAGGTGGAGGAGGGAGCAGGTAGCGAGGGGCTCAAACGGGGGCCCCATGAGCTTAGAGGACTAGGTTGAGATTCCATGGAGGGACTGGGGGGCGTGACTAAGCGAACATCCTTTCCAGTCCTTTAAGGAACTGCCCCACCATTAGGTGGGAGAACACCGAGCCCCCTGAAAACCCCGGGTGGAAGGCGGAAATGGCCGCCAAGTGCACTCTGATCGAGGATGAGGCCAGCCGTTGCTGCTTGAGATGCAGTAAATACTCTAGAATAGCCGGCACCGGGGCCTGGCCTGGCTGCATCTGTTGGGAACCATATCAGCACGAGAACCGCTTCCAATTGGCCAGGTAAGTCGCCCTGGTAGAGGGCTTCCTACCACCAAGTAGAACCTGCTGCACAGGAAGGGAGCACTGGCTCTCCAAAGCATTTAGCCACAGAGCTTCCATGCTGTGAGATGCAGCGATTGCAGGTCAGGGTGGAGAAGCTGCCCTCCATCCTGCGTGATGAGGTCCCAGTGTGGGGGCAGAGTTACCGGGGCTTCCAACGACAGCTCCAGGAGCTTAGTGAACCAGTGCTGGCAGGGCCAGGCCGGGGCGATGAGGATGACAGTCGCCCTGTCCCTGCGCACCTTGAGCAGGACCTTGTGCACTAGAGGGAGCGTGGAAAAGGCGTATTTCAATCCCCCTCCCCACGGGATTGGGAACGCATCGGCTATTGAGCCCGGGCTGCAACCCTGGAATGAGCAAAACTGCGGGCACTGGGAGTTGCCCCTGGTGGCAAATAGGTCTACCCGGGGAAACCCCCACTTGCGGAAGAGCAAAAACATGACGTCCACTCTGAGCGTCCACTTGTGCATGCGGTATGACCTGCTGAGGTAGTCCGCCAGTTTGTTCCGCTCCCCCGGGAGATACGATGCCTCGAGGTGAATGGTGTGGGCTCTGCAAAAGTTCCAGAGGAGGAGAGCTTCGTGGCAGAGCAGCGAGGAACGGGCTCTGCCCTGCTTGTTTATAGAAAACATGGCAGTCGTGTTGTCTGTCAGAACTGTCACGCTGTGACCACTCAGAGTGGCGTGAAAGGTCTGGCAGGCTAAACGAACCGCTCTAAGCTCCTTCACGTTGATATGGAGCGACCGTTCTGCTTCCGACCACAAGCCCCGAGTCCTGAGGCCCGCCAGCCGAGCACCCCATCCGAGGTCTGACGTGTCTGTCACAAGCGTCAGGTCCAGCTGTTGTGCGGCAAAGGGGATGCCTTCGCAAACCACGATCTGGGACTGCCACCACAGCAAGGATTCCGCACCGAGGAACCTGGAGCCAACGTTGGGCGCTCCAGGCCCAGTGGCTCCAGCATGGTCTCCATCAACAACTGCTTCAAACGAAAGTCTCTCTCCTTCTTTGTTCTTGGCTTAAACGCCTTGCAAATCTTACACCGCTCCGTTTGGTGTGCTTCCCCCGGGCAACATAGACAGGAGTCGTGGGGGTCACTAACCGGCATAGGTTTGCGGCATGTGGCGCAAGCCTTAAACCTGTGGGCCTGCGGCATGCCCCGTGGCCTGGGGCAGGTGCTGGAAGTCTCCAAGCACCTAATTTATTAAGTGTCCACAACAAGGGAATGCTAACTAACTGATAACAGCTACTCTAAGGCTAAGGGATTGCTTCTCGTATGAGAGCAAGAGGTTGTTCCAACGCCACCACGGACGGTAAGAAGGAAATGGAGGGGGTCGGGCCAGCGGGGGTATATATGCATGGTGCAGTGGTGCCACTCGGTGGGGCCCTGCCGGCCCGACGGGAGCTGTTAAGGGAAAAGTTTCCGACACTCGTGCAGGCGGCGCGGGCACACCTAATGTGGAATGGATGTGAACAAGCACTGGAAGAGCAACCCACTTTTATTTAATCCATTTAATATGGGATACATTGATTTTGTATAGTGCTTTTTACTCAGATTATTATAGGGACTAAGGGCTTGTCTACATGGTGGGGTAACATGCCATATGAAGATATGGTTTTAGAAGCGCATTAACATGTTTCACATTAATTGGTCCATGTAGACCCTGCTGGTGCACACTAAAGGTTCACTAGTGCACTTTAACACAGTGCTGTTTCAAACATGGGCATGTTTAAAAATTACATGCTTGTAGGCTGCACTGCTACTCTGTGTAGACAAGCCTGAAGTCTTTACAGAATTCTAGATATATTATGTCAACAGTACCTTTACCAACCAAATTTGTGATCTCAAAAACGTTAAATCTAATTTGTTTGACAAGATCTATTTTCCAAGGTCACCTTGACTAGCATAAATTATACTGCCCCCCTTTAATAATTGCATCATAAGAACAGCCCTACTGGGTCAGACCAAAGGTCCATCTAGCCCAGTATACTGTCTACCGACTGGCTGGTACCACGTGCCCCAGAGGGAATGAACAGAACAGGTAATCATCTAGTGTTCCATTCCCCCATCGCTCATTCCCAGCTTCTGGCAAACAGAGGCTTGGTACACCATTCCTGCCCATCCTGGCTAATAGCCTTTGATGGACCTATCCTTCATGAATTTATCTAGTTCTTTTTTGAACTCTGTTATGGTCTTGGACTTCACAACATCCTCTGGCAAGGAGTTCCACAGGTTGAATGTGCGTTGTGTGAAGAAATACTTCCTTTCATTTGTTTTAAACCTGCTGCCTATTAGTTTCATTTGGTGACCCCTAGTTCGTGTGTTATGAGAAGTAGTAAACACTTGCTTATCTACTTTCTCTACACCAGTCATGATTTTATAGACCTCAATCATCTCTCTCCTTAGCCGTCTCTTTTCCAAGCTGAAAAGTCCCAGTCTTATTAATCTCTCCTCATACGGAAGCCGTTCCATACCCCTAATCATTTTTGTTGGCCTTTTCTAAAACTTTTCCAATTCCAATATATCTTTTTTGAGATGGGGCGACCACATCTGCACACAGTATTCAAGATGTGGGCAGGGGCGGCTCCAGGCACCAGCGCAAGCGCATGCCTGGGGCGGCAAGCCGCAAGGAGCGGCCTGCCGGTCGCAGTGAGGGTGGCAGTCAGGCTGCCTTCGGCGGCATGCCTGCGGGAGGTCCGACTGTGCCGCGGTTTCGGCGGCGGGGACGCCGAAGGCGCAGCACCGGTGGACCTCCCGCAGGCATGCCGCTGAATCCACGTGACCAGCGGACTGCCCGCAGGCGCACCACTGAAAGCTCCCTGACTATCGTGCTTGGGGCGGCAAAAAACAGAGCCGCCACTGGATGTGGGCATACCATGGATTTATATAGAGGCAACATGTTATTTTCTGTCCTATTATCTATCCCTTTCTTAATTATTCCCAGCATTCTGTTCGCTTTTTTGACTGCCGCTGCACGTTGAGTGCATGTTTTCAGAGAACTATCCACAATAACTCCAAGATCTTTCTTGAGTGGTAACAGCTAATTTAGACCCCCATCATTTTACATGTGTAGTTGGGATTATGCTTTCCAATGTACATTACTTTGCATTTATCAACATTAAATTTCATCTACCATTTTGTTGCCCTGTCACCCAGTTTTGAGAGATCCTTTTGTAGCTCTTCGCAGTCTGCCTGGGTCTTAACTATCGTAATTTTGTATCATCTGCAAATTTTGCCACCTCACTGTTTACCCCTTTTTCCAGATCATTTATGAATATGTTGAATAGGACTGGTCCCAGAACAGACCCCTGGGGAACACCACTATTTATCTCTCTCCATTCTGAAAACTGACCATTTATACCTACCCTTTGTTTCCTATCTTTTAACCAGTTACCAATCCATGAGAGCACCTTCCCTCTTATCCCATGGCAGCTTGCTTTGCATGAGAGCCTTTGGTGAGGGACCTTGTCGTAGGCTTTCTGAAAATCTAAGTACACTATATCCACTGGATCCCCTTGGTCCACATGCTTGTTGACCTCCTCAAAGAATTCTAGTAGATTGGTGAGGCATGATTTCCCTTTACTAAAACCATGTTGACTCTTCCTCAACAAATTATGTTCATCTATATGTCTGACAAACCACTGATGACATACTTTCTCTAAGGGAGGAGGAACCAGCTGCATTGCTCTCTTTACAGTAACTGCTGGTTGATTTACAAAGCCATCCTAGGAAAATTTCAGAGTAAAAGATTCTTGGCAAAAAATCCTAGAAGTAATACTGCAAGTAAAAAACTATAACCAATAACCTGCCTCATGATTGTCAAGCACTATTAGCTTTTCCAAGATATTTTCCTAAGATTGATGTCATGCTAACTGGCCTAAAATTACTGGGGTCATCTCATTTACACCCCCTTTTAAATATTGGCATAACATGAACTTTTTTCCCAATCCTCTGGAACTTCCCCAGTGTTCCAAGATTTGTTAAGTCAAAATTAGTAGATCAGAGAGCTACTCTTGGTGTAAGTTATCCAGTGCTGCTGATTTTAAAAAGATTAATAGTCATTGTTTAACATCCTCCCTAGTTATTGAGGGAATAGAAAGTTTTGAATTATCACTATAAGATATGAATACATCATCCTGCTTCTTTTCAAGATTACTACTATTAGCCAACCATGGTTTTAAGCATACTCTTATATTGCACACATTACATAATTTAAATTCATGTTACATCATTAGGATTTGATTATTGGTGTAAACACACTAGATGACATTTGCCTTGCATTAGTCTTTCAGATCTAGTAAACCTAAATGTTATTTTTAAGAGTAGATAAAATTCAAAGACAAATGTTATTTAAATTATGGTATCACTTTAAAGCATGATTAATCACTGGCAATATAATACAAAGAAAATAGCATACAAAAAATTAGGAATTTTTGATCATCATCATCTTTGGTCTGAAATATTTAAATGTAATTACCTACTGGTAAAGTTTCCTCTGCCTGAATATAACTTTCCAGTTTTTAAATTTGCTAACTGCACTTAGTTATCTGGGATTCTACTACAACATGACAAGCCTGTAAATAAAACAATATGAAACCCTACACAATTTATATGGCCAAAACTATTACGAGAAAGGATATAAATTGAAGAACTGCACTGTATAACTTAATTTAGTGCAATGCATTTGAGGAAGTGTTCAGTTCCCCTCAATAAAGCTCTGAATATCCTGCCTTGGTCAGTTAGACCTTTTGGCATATATTTAACTTTTTCCACAACAATGCAAAGTCTTTTCGTTATGGTTAAAAAGGTGTCTCGATTTTTAACATGTATGCCTATCATGTTTTGTACACTGAACCTGAATTCTGCAACAAGTGTCTCACCCCAGCTCCCACATTTCATCAACACTAAATTCTACAGCATTGTAACATTTTGGTGTAATGATAAGATACAAAGCTATTCAAGAGGCTATGTTCCTCTGTAAGAATGACTGCAATTTCAGTTTGTCCGAGATTATCATCTTAACAAGACAACTGCACTTGGGTGGCACAAAGAGGAGAAAAGGACTGGGCTGGATGGTTTGGAATCTGGAATGGGGAGAGGTCAGAAGATAGACAGGGCTTCTTTTTCAAAAGGCAACTGGAAAACAGGAAAGGCATTTAGGACATTAAACTTTGGAGAGTAATAAAAACCATGAACCTAACGCGTTTATTGAATCTATATTGAAAAAGCCATGCATTTACAAAGCAATAGCTTCACTTCTACAGAGAGTTGCCTGCCTCTGAACAGGAACAACTGGAATGACTGAAGGATCAGGGACCTACAGTGAGATTTGTGGCCACCTGTCAGATAGCTGAGGGATTTGATCACATCATTGGCAATGGTGGCAACCACACAATAGAAAAATAGCTTATTTATACATGCAAGTTATTGATTTATTATAAAGAAAAAATATAGATAGAAATATGAACAAGCTTACAGTACAAGCCAGGTTTTTCTTTGGGACACTAACTTCAAAACACTATCTCAAACTATTGTCAGTTTGCAAATTACAAGACAAAAAACAAGCTACACACATACCTGTACAGTCTTTTTAATTCTATGTGAAGGACCTGGATAGTCCGGGGAATACAAGTCTGTTAAGAATAACGAGTTGATTAATGTTGATTTTCCCAATCCAGATTCACCTAGAAGAAAGGGGAAAGTATTAGTCCATACAATTAGAATCACCACACATAGTACGCACTTTTTATAATCTCAATCTTTCCTAGCTTCAATCATATGCTCAGAGGAAACAGACCATGGCTATTTTACATTGCAAAATGAGACTTTCACTGCTAAGTTTACAAGCATCTACTTTTCACATTGCATCCCAGAACAGTCGTAAGTGCTGAATGCACTTTGCTACTTTTCCTCCCCCCTCTCTGCCCCCGTCATAAAATACACACACAAGACATTGCTATGTGAAGTTCTAAGCAGGCTACCTATTTGGAACTGGAAGTACAGTGTACCAGCGGAACTACCTTATTTAAAATTTTATGCAATGGTTTTATTATAACAAAAGATTGTTACTTTGGTGTAGCTCTTGTGATTCTAAGTAATTAGAATGCAGTTCCAAATGTACATGGTTTGCATGGGAATTATTTTTGCAATTTGCTCGTAAGTGACAATAAAGCAGGCACTGCTAACCTATTTGTAGAAGTAATTGCCAATTCAAATGAAGGTTACAAACCCCCATAAAAATTCTGCCTATTTACAGATCCACAGAAGCAGGGTATGAGGTACATCAACCACTAAAACAGTTTATAAATTAAGTCCTTGTCTTTACAACAGCAAAAAATTTAAAACCGACCACTTAAGAACTATTACAACATTCATTCACTGATATGTGAACAGAAAAAAAAGTGTGTGTTAGTCAGGTTTGCGGCTTGCTTCAAGTCTTGGTACACCGTGCTACTCAAGGGGGGGACTGAAGCAAAGGCAATGACAGAGAAATTTGCTCTTAAGCCAATAAAGACTGGATTCAAACCACTGATGACAATTTCTCTAAGGGAGGAGTAACCAGCTGCACTGCTCTCTTTTCAGTAACTGCTGGTTGATTTACAAAGCCATCCTAGAAACATTTCAGAGTAAAAGATTCTTGGCAAAAAATCCTAGAAGTAATTCTGCAAGTAAATGAATATGAAAATTGTCAAAACAAAAGCTCACGTTATTGCTTATTACTATTATGAACTGCAGCGAAGGGCTTGTCTCCACAGCAAGTTAGGCTAGGGTGAGTGGAGTAGCCAGAGCTCCAGGGCCAGATAATGACATTCTGAGGCCTTAAGCTATGTCAAGTGTAAGAGGCCCCATACCATAAAAAAAATAATGTATTATTTTCACAAAAAAGGACATTGAATATATGAACACGAAAGATTTACATTTGCATATATACAAAGGCAAAGTTGTAATTGACTAGAATAATAATCTAACTAAAACACGTCTTGCAATATGCCTGTTTGCATTATAAAAGTTTCAAATTAACATTTTCATCTATGATTTCTTAATTAGTAGATATGAAAACTTTAGATCTACAACACAAAAGCAGTTACAGTTACACAGATCAGCTTACTTAAGGAAGCAGTACAACCTGCAGTATGTCTGTTTGCACATCACATTAATTTTAACACTGAAATTTAAAACATTTTCTTTTGTGATTTTTGGAAAGCAAAGTCACTGATGAGATCCTCAAATGATAAGCTACGGAGTGTGTCATTTCGATGCACAGAATGCTCAGGGCAGGTAGCTTTTCTTGCAGAATTTTCTAGGCAGACATCTCTCTTCGCATTTGCTTCTCTATCCTGTCTCCCCCAGGACCACTAATTTATATCGAGTAAACACCTCGGACACACAGAGTGACAACAAGCTATATGCACGAAAGAGAGAGAGAGAGAATTTACCAGACAAAAAGACTGGTAATCTCTAGACAGACATTGAGAAAATGAGAAAAACTAGCCTATATTAAAGCAAATATAATGACTATTATAGGCTTTAAATAGCCTATAAATCATATGTGCACATAGTTTGAAATAACTTGCTCACCAAGTACTCAGAATATTTTGATATATATGTGTATCTTCCTTCCCTTCTCTCAAAACCCTCTATTTCTTTTTGTCAGCACTCTCCGACATTTACTGGGAAGGTTCCCAAAACTGATAGAGGGAAGCCAACACAAATTTATCCTCATCAAGATCCACTCGACCCAAGCCCATAAGCTGATCACTTGCAAACTCAATCATGTGAAGCCTGGATAGTGCATGAAGCAGAAAGCGGAATGCACACTAAAATACTCAATTGCACATATGTACAGATCAAAAGAAAGAAAGAACCCACTAACACTTAAGAAAACGAAGAAAATCAGGAGTGAAGGCACTATACGACTTAGCATGCTGGCCCATAAACAAAAGATGGCTGCCTTCTGGCCATTACCGGCCAACGGGGATGCTATACATGATATCACTCCTAGGACGAGTTCCATACGAGTATGAGCTTGGCAGGATTGCTTCATGACACTGCTGTCTCCAACCTCACATTTTCCCCGATGTTATCAGCAGTGAGATTTTATTTATTTAAATAAGTTACGAAGGCACGGTCAGAATTTTACCAGTAGGAACTGGCCAACAAAACACTGCCTTAGAAGACTGATAGCAGACTTACTTGTAGAAATACTAATTTTACAACTGCAATTATCTTTTTTCCCTCAGCCCTGGTCTCCTGCCTATCAATAATGAACAATTAGTGAAGGGTACAGATAGGGTAAGGGTATTTGTGTAGCCAGATGTGTATATTTGTCATATTTGAACGAAAATGTCTCTATTTAGAGAGAATCTTTTTTCCCATATTTCCTTTATTTTTATCAACCGATTTTGATAAAATTTGAAATGGAGTCAGTTTTTTCTTTTTTAGAGGCCCCTCATATTGCGAGGCCCTAAGCTGTAGTTTAGTTATTTTATGCCTTAATCCAGCCCTGCAGAGCTCACTATCTAAAACTAACTTGAGTGAGTGCTTGCCTTCACAGAGCAGCAATGTTGTGCATTAGTTGATCCGTATAGACCCGGGGTAGTCAACAGGCAGACCGTAGGCCAAATCCAGACTGCCAATTTTGAATGAACTCTGACATTTTTTTTATTGAATTATCAATGTTTTTTTGTTTTTTTTAATTTTCTCAGGACTCTGGACCTTGACAACAAATAATTAATTATCCCTGCTATAGACCCTATTGGTGTGCACTACAGGTTCCCTAGTGTGCATTAAAGTACTACTATTTGAAATAGCACTGAGTTAAGAGCACACTAGGGAACTGTTAGTGTGCACCAGCAGGATCTATACAGACCAATTAATGTCCAACACTTTAGTGCCCTTTAGAAATCACAACCCATATTGATCACATTATCCCACCACGTAGACAAGCCACACAAATTACAGATCAGCCACACTGAACCTACAGTTGTGCTACCCAGCATCTGAGGAGCTGTAACTTGAGCTTTAACCCACAGCCCCTGACGGATCAACTAGCTCAAGTTCTATTAAAGCGCCACTTAATTTGAGCTATAGATCTGTGTGTGGAGACGGGAGTTGGGTTAGGGGCAACACTCAAGTTCTACTTAGAGCTAACACTGCAGTGAAGTTTGTAAACTATCCATAACAGTTGAAGTCTGGCAGGCAAAGCAAATCTTAATGATAGGCTAAAGCATTGAAGATAGTGATGAGATAGGTTTTTTTGTTTTTTTGGGGGGGGAGGGGGGAGAGTTGGTCAAGTTTGTTGTGCATACAGCACTGTTCTGGTAATTACTGTGCTTGCAAATAATTATTTTCTAATAGACACATACTTGTACCCTTTTGCAACGAACAGGTGGGCTCTGATCACCGAATCTGAAGCTGTGATCAAAATTTGAGCTGAAGTCAGAATGTTGCTCATTGTGTAAGATACAACCACGTATACAAGGAAAGTTGAGGAGTCCTGTTCTACCTTTTGGCTTCTCTCTACACAAGAACACTGCCTCATTTTCTGATGTATGACAACTACCGTATATACTCGTTCATAAGCTGAATATTTTTGGTAAAAAAGTGACACATCAAAGAGAGAGAGTCGGCTTATAAATGGGTCTATACCACAATGTGATGATTTTAAAACTCTATGGAATCATTGAATTGAATATCTAATACAGGGATTGGCAATCTTTGGCCCGCGGCCCGCCAGGGTAAGCACCCTGGAGGGCCAGGCTGGTTTGTTTACCTGCCGCATCTGCAGGTTCGGCTGATCGTGGCTCCCACTGGCTGCGGTTCGCTGCTCCAGGCCAATGGGGGCAGCAGGAAGCGGTGGCCAGCACATCCCTCAGCCCGCGCCGCTTCCCTGGCGGGTCGGGGGCCAAAGGTTGCCGATCCCTGATCTACTACATTGTAGTTTTGTTTACCTGGAGCATCTGCAGGCATGGAGCCCCTCAGCTCCCTGTGGCCGCAGTTTGCTGAACTGCAGCCACAGGGAGCTGAGGGGCTCCAGGTAAACAAAACGCCTCGACCCGCCAGCGGCACACCCTGATGGGCCGGGAGCCAACGTTTTCCAACCCCTGAAATATAGGGTCGGCTTATGAAAGGGTCATACAGTTTTTGCTATTACCTATACATTGGGGCGGGGGGGGTTGGCTTATAAATGAACGGACTAATGAACGAGTATATATGGTACTATGAATGTTACACCTTCAGGTCACTGGAAGAATCTCAAAACACTTTGTTCTTTAACAAATATCAGCGATTGCATGGGTTGCAGAAAGATGTTGGTATGTTATATTCTGGGCTCCCTTCAGAGTCAATGATATATATTTTTTTAAGGTTAGTCAAAATGTACTGCTGTTCTAAATGCCTCAGCTTTTTTTAAATGGGAACATAAAACACAGAAATCTTTGCTAAACTATTTGCCTTGGCTTGCCAGGTCAACATCGAGACTGAACATGTGGAAATAAGATTCTGAAGTTTTAAGGGATCTGATGGGATACCACAAGCTCATCCTATATAAGGTAACGTTCTCTGAACTTCCGCTCCTCAGATACTAAAGCTTTAGGCCCCTGCAGGTCTGGTCTTTCCATTACTGTAGTGGGGCTAAGGAAAAGGTTGCTTGAGTTGAAGCTGCTAGAAAAATAAGTAGGTTGACATTTGTGCACCACCAAGTTTTTCTATATACCTTTGTTCTTCACTAGATGGTAGACTTGGGTAGAGAGAGGAGCCAGGGAAAGGCATGAATGAGAGTTAGCTAGCCCTGGCCACAAAGCAGAATGGATCAGGAAGGGATTACAAGAATACATGACAAAATAAGACCATTAACATCTGACAACTTTGTCACAGGCTTGGAATCACTGACAACTGTATTTCTGACTGCTCACTTCCTTGTACCACCCTTTTCATTTGCAGATTCTGATTACATCATCAGTCCCTCTCTGGGATGAGAAAAAGTACAGCAGACCACCCTGCTTCCCCAGCAATTAAAGAGAATCAATACATGAGTTGGAAGCATGTTTAGTCTGCAAGCTACCAACTAGCCCACCCATAATGTATATTCTCCTGCTCACCACTCAACACCTCTTGCCTTCTTCAATACTGCTCATTGGGAAGTCCATCCGTGAAAGGGAAGCAAAGTTGATTTGTTTTTTTAAATAGAAAACAAAGGATCCAAGAACATGAAAGTGTAGTAAAAAGTGAAACTACATCACATCCACTGGTAAGTAGTTCCAATGACTATGTTGTTGTGTGTGTATATAAATTCATATTTGAATGTCAGTTTCAACTTCCAACCTTTGGATTTTTGTTTTGCCTTAGTCTACTATATTAGAGATCTCTCCTGCTATATCTTCAGGAAACATACTTTTAGTTGGCTATTCCCCATCACTCCTAAACCCTTCATGAGAGTCACTGCTTTCTATAGTTTCCCTGTCCTGTAAGCATGGCCTACATTCTTTATGCTCAGATACAAGACCTTGCATTTGACCATATTAAAACACATTTGATTGCATCCACCTTATAAAGTGAACCAGATCACTAAGTGATGTATCATTAACCCCACTCCAATGTGTCTTCTGCAAACTATTAGCAAATATACATTTTTTTAACCAGATCACTAGTATTAAATAGTGTTGGGTCAAAGAACTGAATCCTGCAAATCCCACTAGAAATTAATTTAATGATTCCCCACTAACAGTTATGTTTTGAGATCTATCAGGTAACCAGTTTAATTCATTGACTATATGCTACACTGATTTTATATGCCATTACCTGCTCCACAGTTGGGAATCTGGTCTTAAAATTCTAATATATGAATGACATTAAAATTGCTTTTCCAGTTCCAAATAGTACTAGAAGATTGGCTAGGAGCTACTCGTCCCCATGAAAAGGGTGTTTTGTTTTTGCAAGCATTGGCATCTAAGCTTCTATAATCAAAACATAAAATAAATTAGGATTTGTTTTTTTTTGTTTTTTTAAAGGGTATAAATTAGTCCCACTAAAAATAGTAACTAATTTGAACCACGCTATCCAATCTAGAATGATATGAAATACAGGTTCACAAACATTTAAATTCCTCCTGCTCATTGCAGTATTTAACATTTAACTTATTAGCTTTTATTTCACAGTGGCCAACATTTTGTAATGCTAACCCACTGGAGATAAAAGTTGATTATGAATGCTACAGAGCAAAGTTATACTCATTTTCCACAATATGTGAAATTTTATCCTAGCACACCACTACATTTTGAGCAGAGAACTGTATTTAGACCTATTTGAATTTTAGTTAGATTTTCCCCCCGTAAAATGCTTTAAAATTATAGGGATGGTAGGAGCAGCTCACTTTCATAAATCTCTTTTCTCAAGCCTGTAAAGCAGATAATTTTGCTTAGTGCATTTAATAGTTTCGGTATGGTGTGTATTTGGTGCTATTACAAAGCAATATAAATCCACCGAATATGCTTTCCGCTAACGCTTATTTAAAATCAGATGTATGTATTCTGTTTTTGGCAGGTGTCACTATATTTTCTCAGGGGGTTTTTTTTGGATGATTTTTCCATTAGACAATGTTTTTACATGAGAGATTCCCCATCAATATAAAACTGGCACTTATAAGCCACAGGAAAAAATAATTATATCACACTGTCAGACAGTATAAAAAATAATGTATTTCATGTCTTTTCATCCTTACACAACTCATTGTACATGTATGCACACAGTGCCTGCAGCTGTATGGAAATGCCTGATGTCCTGAATAATGGCTCTGACGCAGCTGCAGCACACAGCAGATAGTTTTGCACAGGAATGAAGCTGCATGCATAGGTAAAAGTTCAGTAGGAGATGCTATATTAATTTTTTGGTGTAGGTTCCAAAGTGGATGAGAAGCAGAAGAGACTGAAAAGGTACTGAAAGATAGGCTAGAACAAGCCACTTCACACAGGTGGTAAATGATGCTATGGTAAGTAAACCAAGCCACTATAGGGGACATCAGGGTAAGACTGCAAGACCCTTTCCATTCCAAGACTTATTCTCGAACCTCTCCACCGAGATTCATTCGTGTTCACAAATACATTTTAAAAGATACATGAATACATACGTTAATGTCACTGTACTGGTATATTTGATTAAGATAATTTGGACTTAAATAATGTGGCTACAAACGACAAAGGATCACGCAGTGCCACATTTTAGAGTTTCTCCCATAAATATAGGTCTATAGTTCCTTACAGAACACATGGCCTTGTAAAAAGTCTTGCAGCATTTTAGATTAACATTCTATACAAATATATAAAAAAAACCAAGAACAATCTAAACCTCCATTTATTGATCTTTGTTCTTAAATTAACAGTTTCAGAGAAATCACATTGGCTGGAGCCATGAACAACTTTCTGGTACAACACAACAGCAGGGAAGCCTATGGCAGATGAACTTTGCTTTTGCCTCTGGGCAGTCACATTGCCAACATCAAGGTTCTGACATTCAGTGCACACTGAACAGTTCTATCAACCTCTTCAAGAGCACAAAACTTACCTTCAAATTCAAAGCAAGGCTGCTGTTAGACACTTGGAAGTCACTGTAACCATAAATACCATTTAAATAATTCAGAGAATCCATGAAGCGGTGAGGGTTGGTTAGCGACATCTCTTTAGCAGCCATTAGAACAGCGTTTTAAAAACACATATTGCTCTCTCCATATTAAAGACTGAAACAGGACTTCCACAGACCTATTTTGACATATACCTTTGCCAAACTAACCAATCTGTCTGAAGTTTTGCAGATGTAATCTTATGCTGGAATAGAGTATTTTATGTAACAGCTGAGGCGAGCCAGACAAGGCTTTTGCATACAGAAGCTTCAGTCTTCCAAAGAAGAAGGGAAACTGAAGTCTTGGATGATTTCTCTTTACTTTACTCTACTCTTGCTCAAGTGCCTTGTTTCAAAGGCACATGTACACTATTTGTCAAGTGCACAAAAAAAGGTGTCAATACTAACCTGTAAGCATGAAAAAACTAAAAGAAACACAAAACTTACCTATGAAGCATCTTAGGTTTTAAACTGGATATGGGATAATGCAGAACGCTAGGGTAGTGATTATTTATATAGAAAAATCCCATAGTAAGCACTGTCCCTACGATCTTACTCTTAGCTTTTCACCAGCAGTAATGCTGCAAGGATAAATTCAATAAAAGCTTATTTATGGGAGCTGGAAAAGAGAAGGGAATGGGCCAAATGGAAAAAGAGGAAATCAAGACAAAAAAGGGTAAAATACAGAAGGACAGGCCCTGCCCAGAGGCTTCAGAGCTCATTTGATTTGGGACAACTGCTGCCTGAGCTGAAGGAATTAGGAACCTAAAAAGAGTAAGCAGCAGAGTTCAAACTTCCTTTTCCCTGTGTGAATGGTAGTATTGAATGCAGACACTTTAATTGCCTGCACAGAGTGAATTAGACAGAACAAAAGTGACAAGAGATGTGGTCATGAAGTCTTCCTCAATTCTAGGGCACCCTTCCTAGGTTTCCTGGTTACAGGGATGTAAAAATATAAAAAAACCACTAGAATTTACAACAACTTTACACAGTCTTTCCTGTACAGTCATTCCTAAAGAATGCAGAAAGATTCAAGATAGCTGTATTTGAATTTACAATTTGTAAATTAAATGAAATTATAAGTCACAGATGAAGGTCTGTATTATCCACTAAACACTACTGCTGCCTGACTTCTGTGAAAATCTGAAGCAATACAGTGCTCCATGAATACTATGTCCTTGAGGTTATTCGTGAAAAACTGATTAAGATACAGGATTGATTCTGCCGATATGTATGGCTCATGTATTACTCTGCATTGTGCTTTTAGAAAAGCTGTTCTATGGAGAGTCAAATGAGATGAGAAGATCATCACTAACAGTAGCATGCTGAATATACTACTCCTGGAGGAATTCTGCGCCACTGCGCACACACATAATTTATGTCCCCTGCAGATTTCTTTGCTTCCCCACAGAACAAATGACTTTCTGACAGGGAAGCAAAGGGAAGCCACAAGAGCGATCATACGACCCTCCCCAGCAGTATGTTTCAGGTGCCCAAGGCAGCCGGCAGAGAGATAAATCACTGTGGGGCAGGAAGTGGGACTGGGAAAGACTCGGTTGGTGGCTCCTACCCTGCACCAGGTTCAGCTGCTAGTCCCAGCTATGCTGGGGCGGATGGGACTTCCTCTTCCCCTGTACAGCAGCCAGGGCTGGGTCAGACCAACCCCCAGAATTCTTCCCTGGCTGCGGGAAGCTCTGCCAACCCCACACACCCCGCTTCCTGCATCTATCACTTCTCAGTTGCAGGGGGAGTGATATCTGTGCAGGGAGCTGTTCCCCCCACTTGCCCAACCCCCATACATCCAGACCCCCTCATACCCAAATCCTCCCACCGAGCCTCACCCCCTGCCGCATTCAGAACCTCCCCGATAAGCCCCACTCCCCTTGAACCTGGACCACACTGATGAGCCACCCCCAATCACCGCACCGAGCCCCAACCAGCTGCACCTGGAGCCCCACCCCACTGATCACCCCCCCGCCGAGCGCTATTCCCCCCCACACACCCAGACCTCCCCCCCGCTAAGCCCTATCAACCTTCACCTAGACCCACCTGCAGAGTCCAATTACCACTGCACCCAGAATCCCCCAAAAAGCCCCTGTGCATCCAGATCCCCCTTTCACACAACACTGGACTCTTTCAAAATAAGTGCATAGCATTCTGGGCAAGTATCTCAAGATACAATATTCTAGTGCTAGGCTCAATGCATGAGTTGTTTATTGTGGTGGATTGTGGAATACCTACAGGAAGCTATTGGAAAATTCTGGGACTTGGGGGTCAAAATCCCATGGATTCCTTTTGATGATATCCCATATTATTATATTATGGGATAATATATATAAATATATATTAATATATATATAAATATAAATATAAATATAAATATAAAATACATACATTTAGCCAGCACCATTTTCAAGGGAGTGCTGCCAATCCAAGGTGACCAGCAGCAACTGCAGAAATTCAGGATGTGGAAGGCCACTTTCCTGGAAAGCTGCAGAGCACACCCCGGAGCTGCAGCACGGACCATCATGAGACACCCCCCTCAAAGAAGCATGTGGATGCTGCCACATTGCAGCTTGCCACCTTGCATGGCTACCATCAGTAGCTGTTTAGTTTGGTCTTGGTAGATCAACTCTTGGGGCTATTACCCCAGATCCTCAAACTCAGTTAGGGTATGTCTACACTACGAAATAAGGTCGATTTTATAGAAGTCGATTTTTAGAAATCTATTTTATGCAGTTGATTGCATATGTCCATACTAAGTGCATTAAGTCGGCGGAGTGCATCCTCATTGCTGTGGCTAGCATCGACTTACGGAGGGGTGCACTGTGGGTAGCTATCCCACAGTTCCCGCAGTCTCCACCGCCCATTGGAATTCTGGGTTAAGCTCCCAATGCCTGATGGGGCAAAAACATTGTCGCGGGTAGTTTTGGGTACATGTCATCAGTCGCCCCTCCCTCCGTTTCGCACCTTTTTTCCTGGGTTACCCGTGCAGACGCCATACCACGGCAAGCATGGAGCCTGCTCATCTCACCATCACTGCTGCTGTTGCATCAGAGAGGCTTTGAAAACCAGTTTAATGACTGGCCAGGCTTCGGTGTGTCAATTGTGTGTGTTTCTCCGCCCCCTTTGTTGATTTTAATTCCCTGTAAGCCAACCACCCTCCCCCCTTCAAAATAAAGTAACTATTGTTTTGAAACCATGCATTCTTTCTTTATTAATTAAAAAAAAATGAGATAACGGACAAGGTAGCCTGGGTGGGGTGGGGGAGGAGGGAAGGACAAGGCCACATTGCTTATTGTAGCCACACTAAAAATCAAACTGTTTGAATGACAGCCTTCTGTTGCTTGGGCCATCCTCTGGAGTGGAGTGGCTGGGTGCCCGGAGCCTCCCCTCCCCCCCCTCCCTCATTCTTGGGCGTCTGGATGAGGAGGATATGGAACATGGGGCACAGGGTAGGCAGTTATACAGTGGATCCAGCGGGTGTCTGTGCTCTTGTTGGCTTTCCTGCAGCTCCAACAGATGCTTCATCATGTCCGTTTGCTCCCCCATTAGCCTCAGCATCGCGTCCTGCCTCCGCTCTTCGCGCTCACTTAATTCTTTCCTGGCCTCTGCCACTGAATTAAGCTGTGCCCTATCAATGCAGGAGGACTGCATGAGCTCGGAAAACATGTCATCGTGAGTGCGTTTTTTTCACCTTCTAATCTGCGATAACCTCAGGGACGGAGATGATACGGGGAACGTAGAAACATTCTACGCTCTACGATTCTGGGGAAACTGCATGGTCACCTGTGCTGCTGAGTTCACCACGCTGACCAAACAGGAAATGAAATTCAAAAGTTCCTAGGGCTTTTCCTGTGTACCTGGCTAGTGCATCGGAGTTCAAAGTGCTGTCCACAGCGGTCACAATGGAGCACTCTGGAATAGCTCCCGGAGGCCAATACCGTCGATTTGTGTCGGCACTACCCCAAATTCAACCCAGCAAAGTAAATTTTAGCACTAGTCCCCTCGCCTGGGAGGAGTATAGAAGTCGATTTTAAGAGCCCTTTAGGCTGGTTGTGTGGACGTATTCATTTTTTAATCGACCTAACGCGGCTAAATTCGACTTAACCCCGTAGTGTAGACCAGGCCTTACTGACTTCTTTTAACACTTGTTTTTCCCAAATTGCATAGGCGCCATTGTTTGTCACCATCCCCTGCAGGTCTAAGCTAGCCAAAAGAAACAAGCATTTCTCCATTGTCATGCAAGTCCTGGTTGATAAGGTTCACTAAAACTAATGTGAGCTGGTTTGGTAAGGTGACAGGATCATTCCATTTTGTGCAACAAAAAAAAATGGAACTTTTGTTCACAGAACTAACCATAGACAATAGTGTGGTTCCAGCTGTTATTCTGGAAGGCCCAGGTTACCGTCTGCTTCCCTAGCATATTAAACCTTACTTGATGCTTGGATAGAAGATGGGAGCTGTTTAACTATACCTTGTGTAGTTGTAGATTGACTGCGGCAGGTATATTTGCAAAACAAAGAAAAGTGAAATTGTCTCCTGACAAGACTGGAGGCTTTTCTGAGGCCTTGGCTATACTCAGGACTTCACAGTGCTGCCGCAGCAGCACTGTGAAGCGCTAGTGTAGTCGCGCCGCCAGCGCTGCGAGAGCTCTCTCACAGTGCTGTAAGTACTTCACCTCTCCGAGGGGAATAGCTTACAGCGCTGCGAGCGAGCGTGCAGCGCTGCAGGCACTGATTACACTGGCGCTTTAGAGCGCTGTACTCGCTGCGCTCGGAAGGGGGCGTTTTCACACCCCTGAGTGCAGCAGGTTGCAGCGCTGTACAGCTCCAGTATAGTCAAGGCCTGAGAGATCTTCCTGTTGCTACTGGCACTTGCTGTGTTTTGCAAGACATCAGAACGCAAAGGAGAGAACCTCAGCACTGGGTGGGAACTGGAGGTGGAGAGATTCTGGAGCACTGACAGCCAGAAATAGGGACATTTAATAGAGGCACCATGGGCCAGGAAACCAGAGTTAGGAAAGCATTTTGCTTGTACTAAGAGCAAGACATAGGAAAGGAAAATGAATATAATGTAACAAAAGAAATGAATTTAAATGAATACAACATAATGCACATGCTTGGTGAGTTTTTTGGGGGTTTTTTTAGGAATGTGTTAGAGCTGTAACAATGAAATTTTTCAACCATGTGCAGTTGTAAATAACATATTTGACAAACTAGTGCAAACTTAAAAGCTAAGATGGTGAAGAAATACCCAAAGTATAGAATGAACAGGTTTGTGAAAATGAGGGGCACAAAAACATGCAGATGGGATTGTAGCCGTTCTTGTCTTGGGAGTGAAATAGCATAGGAATGGTGTGTCCCTTGCAGTTAGGGGAGAGAAAGGGGGTTCCCAGTATCCTATGGTCTCAAGAGGCTGCAGGACAGAGTTCGGTTGGGGTGTTAAGATATAAGCACTACTGTTTCTGCATTACATCGAACATCCTTTCCTGCATATGCCATTCTTTGGCCAATCAGTCCTTACACTCCTTTAACTTCTCAGCATGCTCCCGGTCTTCTCTCATTCTTGCCTAGAGGGCCCAAATCAGGATTGGGCCTTGTGCTAGACACTCCACAGACTTAGACATGAAAACTCATCCCTTCAAAAAAAGAAGTGTGGAGTCCTAGCACTGTCTACTCCAAGGGTTAGGTTGATTTAACTACATTGCTCAGGGGTATGGATTTTTCACACACACACCCCCCAGCAACGAAGCTGTATCGACCTAACTTTAGTGTAGGCCTGGTCTAAGACATGCAACAGGGAAAACAGGAACGGACAATTGACAGTGCTCTAAGTTGGTTGTTACACACACAGAGTAGCACAACTTATCTTGGTATACAATTATGCTAAAGTTAAATGGTCCCATAAAAAAATCAATTGGAATACTGTGGAAAAAGGTTTTAGGCAAGATTTAGATTTCAGCAAAATGTTTTCCTCTCAGCTACATTAAATTGACATTATAAAATACATCAATAAGCCTTTTGACGTCTCTAGAATAACCCTTCCAAAAATATACTCGCCTTAAATCTGAATCCTAATGCTATGTGGCCTCCTTTAAACATACATTTTAAGTCAACGTAAGCTACCTTTTACATGTGACTCTGAATTGAGAGTTTTATAAGCACCTATAGTATTGACTTTAGTTACTCTCTAAGCTTGATTTTCTCTGTTACCTTAGAAAACATTTCTACTGGACAGAAAGAAAAGAAAATGGTTCCTCTATTTGAAACTAAACAAGTTGCATCTAAATTGCTTCATATGTGGTTCAGGTAATTAAGTAAGAATGACTTACAGATATAAAAAAAATAAATTCGTCATTTTTTAAAATCCTGCTGAATGACACCTATTAGCCAGAGACAGATTAAGTAGAAGAGGAGTCTTCCACTAGCAAGGTCACGGGGCAACACTCATATTGGGGATAGGCTTCTCATCAAACATTAATCTGCTAGGGAGAGTTGCAGTTTCTACCAGTTCTACATTAATACCTTGCTTGGGAGTGCTGTGTTTCAAACAGCTATTAGGTGTTATAAATTTGAGACATACCTAGCCACACCTACACTCCCAATTCTTTTAACTACTGGAAGAGAAAGAGGAGCTCTTTCCTCTTCCCTTCAGTCACCTGACTGCTACAATCTCCTCCCCAGCCTTTATTTTAGAGTGTAACACCCTATCACTACCATTGCCTGCCTCTATGTATAAAAGCTTTCCTAAATAGCAGTATGTAATTAACGTGCTTATTGACCAGTCTTGCTAAATGATCACTATTTAAAAGAGTGAGCTATCAGAAATTGTGAAGAGTAGTCAATTTAAGAGATTTAAATTCAGTGTCCCTTTAAACCCAATCTTTCCATTACCATTAGCGCTGAAGTTCAGCTCTTGTAGGACATTCCTTCTATAGTCCCAGTCAAAATACAGGGCTGACTGCATTTCCAGAAAATACATGGGGAGAGAGACTTTGGAGTTTTTGTTTAAGAAAAAACATCCAAAAGCTAACCACAAAAAATCAAAGCAATGTTAGTTACAGAGAAGGTGTCTATTTTGCTGCTGCAAGAAGCTTTACCAAAGTAGGGTAACATCATGCCAAATTTGCCCTCAGTCATACAAATGCTACCATACTGAAGTAAATGAATTTGTACAAGTAAAAACGAGGACACCGTTTGGCTTTTTCTTCAAGTCACTAATCTATTTTGTACTGGTCAGATTTAAAAAACTATGAATTTCACATACACTGCTTATTCTTGTGGGGACCAATTTATTTGTCTTGCATACCATGGGGTTCTGTTCCCATACTGGCCTGTAATGAGTGAACATTTGGAAAAGTTGCAGATTCGATTATGGATTTTACCATATTTCCCAGTAGAACTCACTGTGCTGCAATGGCCATCTTTCATGTCATGAACAGGAACAAATAGGGAAGATTAAAAACCCACAAACCACAATAAAGGAAAAAAAGCAGAAGTACTACTGGTTTCGCATAAGGAAAAAGCAAACAAAACACCTATAAACACTACATGCCTAAATACTATTGTGCAGCAAGTGTTTCCATACGAAAACTATAATCGCATTACTAATTTATTAAGAGCCAAAAGAGCTGCTGCTTGTTAAAAATTCCACCTTTGGTTTCAAAAGATTATTGTAGCTAACCATCTTGATTTCCTGTGTAGTGCTGCACATTACTATTGAAATGGTATTTTACTCCACAGATAGCTAAATGACTGTGTGCAGTTAATTACACTGGTGAGGCACTTTGGGATTTTAAGAATTAGAGTCACTCTACAAATGGAAGATTATGAAGTCTGTTTACCAGAACTCACATTCTTTTTAACTTTTCAAGGAGTTGAACATTGACAAACATGGTCTTGCGACAAGCTACAGACTACTTCCGATATGCAAAACAAGACAGAAACAGCAAAACTTTGCTCTTACAGTACAATTTCCCATTTAAGAAAAAAGTTGACAACTATCTCTAAGGTCCCATCTACACTTGAACTAGAAGCTTGGCTTGTTTAGAATATTGTTCTTGCTAGCAGGATGCTAACATGGGCTCCACGGTAAGTACAAACAGGTATAAAAAGGCTAACAGTTTTATAATAACTACACGTGACAAAGTGGAAGATTGAGCTCTCAGTTCCTAATGGAAAGGGGGCAGGAGGGAGAGTTGAATCTTTAGAGACATCTTTTATCCTGTTTCAGTTACTTGTGTTCAACGGGTATTAACTAGAAAAGCCCACATATTAAAGAGCTAAAAAAATAATTTTTCATCCCTAATGGGGTCTACTTGCATGATCACTGATGCAATATTCCTACAGTTCTCCAATCATCTGAAGAGTCTTTCAAGGTAGATAGAGTAGAAAGGACCTGAATTTTTAATGTTAATAGGGAGACCTTTAAGTCTCCAATAGATCACAGAGGCAAAAATCATGAACAAAACTCATCTCATTAGAAAGCTTTAATGCCCCTTCCTTTTTGACCAAGGGAGAGTGGATTTCTGCACAATCCTCACCCACCAACTCCCCAAAGTTTGCTCTGTCCATCTTTTCCCCAGCCCACATTAACTGTTTGGGGCTCCTATTCCCTTATACATGTCTCCTATTGCTTGTCTTTGTATTTCTGCTCTCTTCGATCTGCTGCGGCATCTTTGTTTCAGCAGCAGCAGCAGTGTAGGGCTTCCAAGCCAGTACTTTCCCCTCAGACTGCCTGAAGCTGCTCTCACTAGCCAGAGCCAAGGCAGTTGGCAGACTCTCCTCTCCACTAAAAATTATGTTGCTGTACATCAATGAAGAAGGCAGGCTTTGAAACCTTGGACTCCCACCACAGGGATCATATCATATATCAGCTAAAAAGTTCTACTTAAATTGAAAAATACATAAGCGTTAAACTGATAACATTCTTAATGCTCAAACACAAGCATCAAGAAAAATATTTATGCAATAAGAAACTGATTGTATTCCACATACTATTCACAGTAAGCACAGCTGGAATTTATAAAATACTGAAAAGCAGACATGTTATGACATTGTTTTACCTCCTGAAAAGCTCTGAGAAAAAGATGTGCTGGGAATTCTATTCTGAAAGGTGAACCAAAATTGTTAGAGAGAGTTTCTCTAGCTGAATCAGTTAGACAAGTCACAGCTACATTCTATAAATACAAACATATAGTACTCACACAGGCAGTTTTAAGCTCAGTGTAGAAAATGGAAAAAACTTATTTTAAATAGCTTATTGTAACAACCTAGTCATTGTAAGTAAAATTCCATTTCTTTATGATGTAGTGTACCTTCTACTTCATTTCTATGAATATTCAAAATATCAAATTTAGCCAGCAAAGTAGCAGAGTTTCTGACTTACCCAGGAGAAGTCAAAGCATATGCTCACAAAGTTTTTATATGTCAAGCCAAGTTTTGTTTACATAAGAGGCCTGGGTCAAATTTTTGTATGGTTATGTGGATCACTGGATACAATAAGAGAATACACAAATTTAAACTAACTGCCAGGAACGTATGGGTTTAGAAACTGCCTGATTACTGTAGCAACATACACGGTATTCTTTCCAGTGGTTCTTAGCTTAGATTGAGTTGAGAAGGAGGAGAAGGACAACAACATTATGTTCTGCTCTTTCAGAGGATGGATAACTTAATAAGTCTTCCCCATCTAATATGATAATTTAATATGAACTGAAAGAGTTTGACCATCTTTTATTCAGAAGGCAAGTATGAGAAAAGTCTTTAGAATTATTATGCTCAGATATGCCGTGGAGGAATTATAAATGTATCAGACTATTATGGCTCTGCAAAACTGAATTTTGTACTTATTCCTTATGAAATCCTCCTTTGGATGATATGAGTCTCAGAAAACATGTTTGACAAAATTACCAATTGGATGGCAGAATCTACTTATATAGTAAATCTATGACCAAGGTTAGGGTGGCACAAGGAATTGCACTTAAGCCTTCAAGATCATACACTCAATAACCAAAGGTGTAATCCACAGAAGGGAGAAAACCATTAATCTAAAAGTTCTAAAGAAGAATATGTTTATAAAGGCAGAACATCCACCATGCAGGATAGAACTGAATAGAAGTCATAAGGGAAACAACTTCTGTTTACAAAAACTTCTCCTGCACAAGACTTAACAGATTTGTTTTATGAGAGATGAAGACATTCATCCTCCCCAAGGCAGGATACCCCAACAAGGAGAGAATACTTAGGAGCTAACTACAAATAAAAAGTTGCTTTGCCTTTTAGATATTCTATTTTCCACTCCCATGTTTATGTTTCTGGCTTTTAACATTAGCAGATCCTCACTTTCCAAAGACAAATTAAGAATCATAACCAAATTTAAGAAATGAGCAATTGTATACATTAGGAACAAAGCTTTTAATATATACATTAACATACATGTTGCTTTAAACCATTTAGTGAAAATATTTAAGAAAGTTACTAGACAATGTTTACAAGTACATGACAAATTTCCAAGTATCCTTCAATATGAACTAGACAGCTAGCTCCTGGGAGTTTAAGTGGCAATGCCAACATGAAATACAATCTGAGAATATTTATTAAGACAGCAATATCAGAGGTGCAGCCAGAAACGGAAACAAGAGCTCTCCCTATACCTCTTATTAGGTATGAAACAGCGTGAGATGTACATGCACTTGAAAGTTAAGTTGACAAATTCATCTCCTCTCCCCCGAGCACAATAGTTAAGCTGACTGAACTCCCAGGGCAGATGCGGCTATGTTAACAGAAGAATTTTTCTGTCAACCTAGCGATCACTGTTTGGGGAGATGGATTACTATTATTGATGGAAACCCCCCTTCCATTGCTGCAGAAATCATAAGTATTGCCACTGTTAAAGGTCCATCAAACAAAACATCTGAATTAGAAGGAATATGCCTGAAGTTTCAGTTTAAGAAAGGTAAACGGGTGTATAAAAAAAAGTAAAAACGTATGGTAAGTCTGCACTTAAAACTCTCCAGCTGTGCTGCTGCAGTTTTTCAGTGTAAACACTCACTACAGAGATGGGAGAGGTTCTCCTATTGCTGTACTTAATCCATCTCAGAGATGCAGTACCTAGTACGGTCTACACTGGGAGTTAGGTCAGCATAGCTGTGTGTCTCAGGCTTATGGATTTTTCACATCCTGAAAGATGTAACTATGCTGATGTAAGTTTTCAGTATACATCAGACCTTATTTTATTATAGGTAGAACTAGTGAAGTGTTCAGTGTAATATGTGAGTTTACTGGGAAATTAATTTTATATAGCAGGTATGCCATAAATAAATACTGCGCATGAAAGAAGGCTAGCATTATTCCCAAAATATTCTAGAAACTTTAAAAATTGCAGGAGAGGAAAAAAAAGAATGAAAAACAGCATCAATTCTAGTGTGCCAACTTAAATTTAGAGTTGGCATCACTGCGTGCAGTATTTCCACCTTTCTGTTGGAGTTACGATTTCATAACTTTCCTTTTCTGTGATACTGGGAGGTCTCAAGCTCATGACTGGGGGAGTGCTAAGAGCTCAAACTTTTACAATCACATGCCAATTAGCGCATCTCTACAGTAATTTCAGTTTACTGAGTTGAGAGCTCTGCAGAATTTCTTTTTTAAAAAAAATCTCCTTTCTGGAAACAGTAGGAAGTGGCCCAATTTTATAGTATAGCTGCAGAAATTCCGGTTGCCTATAGCTACCAACCAAATCAACAGACAGACTTATTCTTCTGGAAATAAAAGGTATTTTACACACAAAAAATAGAGGCTGCTGTCTTAACTTCTCATTGCATATCTGTTAAGGTACCTTCACAGAACTGAAGTTCTATAGCTAAGGATATGTATTATAATATCCTAGTTTTTAAGCATAATGAGATCTGCGAGTTAAAGTATTTAATCATTCAGGGGAAAACAAAGTTCTAAAAAAATAAATGAAATTTTATGCACAATACTAAAGAGGAACTTCACATTCACTAAACTTGTTCTGTAGATTCCCTTCCAAAAGAACAAGATTAATAGTAGAGGATAACTTGGAAAGAGACTGAGGAAGGGGTAGAAGGAAAGGAAATGATTCTGCACTCGCCTGAGACACTAGTGCAGGGATTGGCAACCTTTCAGAAGTGGTGTGCCGAGTCTTCACTTATTCATTTATTCGCTCTGATTACGCATGCCAGTAATACATTTTATCATTTTTAGAAAGTCTCTTTCTACAAGTCTAATATATAACTTAACTATTGTTGTATGTAAAGTAAATAAGGTTTTTAAAATGTTTAAGAAGCTTCATTTAAAATTAAATTAAAATGCAGAGCCCCCGGACCGGTGGTCAGGACCCGGGCAGTGTGAGGGCCACTGAAAATCAGCTCGCATGCCATAGGTTGCCTACCCCTGCACTAGAGCATCTATTGTTTTGGTTCAGTGAGTTAGTTTATAAAGATTTCAAGGCTGGAAAATTTAACCAGTTCTTACTAGCCTAAGGACTAACTCCAGCTAGCAAGGAATAAAAACACCAGTGCTATCAGAGCTGCTACACCTCCTTTTTACCCCACCCCCAAGCCACGACCCCTTGCTGTACTACCTCATTTCTTTAAATTGCAACTATTTATTGCATATTAGCTTTTTATTTAACACTTTTTTTAAAATGCTACTTCATAAGGCTGGTCAAATTACAGAAAAGTACTGGTTGAATATATTTGACAAATTCTGCTATTAATGTAATATATTTGCTGATTGCTTTGTGGTGTTCAACCAATATTAGTCTTGAGTAAATTTTATAAATATCTGTAAAATATATTTGTGATGTATTTGACCAAGATACTTTATCCTTTGCCTTTGTAACTCTCTTCCTGTCTTCACTCCTTTCCCCAGTAAGATCATTTCTCCCAGAGTTTTCAACTGAGAGTTTCCTCTCCCCATGCTCCCGCTTCCATCTATGTCCACCCTTATTTTCTCTCTTCTATTTCCTCCTCCCAAAAAAAACTTTTCTAGAGCATACCTCTAACTTGTCCCTTCAATAGTTTCCTTCCTACCACTGGACCCAACCAAAGGCTTGGGAGTTGCAGCAGATTTCTAATCACCAGAAGGTTAAGAATTAACTACAGACTATGGAAGACAAAGCCACTACTGCCAAATGTACAGTCAAGCCATTCCAGCTGCACATATTCTTATTAGGAACCTATTCAGTGGCTCCAGTGTCCATGTCTTTCCTGGCCAGGGTGGATAAACAATTAAAAAAATAAATCTGGATTTATTTAAATCAGTTAATACATCTTGCTTTAAAATAAAGCTATTTAAAATTAGATTTGAAAGTATGACAATTCATGTTAAGACTTAAGTTTACTATAATTTATTAAAATCAGTTAAATTACATAATATTCAAGCAGTACATGTTTGCTGCCAAAGTTTTAAAGAAAGTCAAACCATTGAACTAGTGGGAAGTCATTAACCAACAAACCATGTGAAACCAGGAGTTTGCTGAAGGGTTAAACCAGCTTTTGGACAGCAGTAGCCGCTTCTGCAGGTACCGAAGAAAATATTTTCTTCATATGTTTACTCAACTGGTTCAGTTCAATGATTTTCATTCAAAGTTGAGAAACCAACTAGGAGTTAGAAGCAGGAAAGCTCTTCCTTTTCTATCTATCAATAAAAATGAGGTGCAAAGATGAGATCTACTTCTTGTAAAATCTTGAAGATTATAGTCACCAGAAACAATCAGTTCAATTCACTAACTACAGATAATACTTCAATTATTTTTAAATGCAAAACATATTGCTACTTACACAAGAAAAAAAGTATCCAGCACATTTAAGGTAGCTTTATTTAATTTTTTATTTGTTGTTTGTGCATTAATTGAACTCCAATTTTCATCCAAATGCTGTTTCACACAATCATGGGTAAAAAATTAATTTTCTGAAGAAAAGCATCATTCATCATTTTCTAAACATAAAAACTAAGAATCTGACCAGTGTATGATATCACTACACATTTATTTAAGCAACTGTAGCCTAATGTATCTTCCTGGTTATCAACAAGCAGTACCAACTTATATCAAGCAATGAGTATCAACCTTTCTTTAGGGCAGGGGTTCTCAACCTTTTTCTTTCTGAGCCCCCCCCCCGCCGACATGCTATAAAAACTCCACAGCCCAGCGGTGCCACAACAACTGTTTTTCTGCATATAAAAACCAGGGCCAATGTTAGCGGGTAACAAGCAGGGCAATTGCCCAGGACCCCTCACACCATAGGGGGCACTACAAAGCTAAGTTGCTCAGGCCCTGGGTGGTGGGGTTTGGGGCCCCGGGCTGCAGTCCCGTGTGGTGGGACTTCTGCTTTCTGCCCTGGACCCTAGCAAGTCTAATGCCAGCCATGCTTGGCAGACCCCCTGAAACCTGCTCGCAGCCCCCACGGGAGGCCCGGGACCCCTGGTTGAGAACCACGGCTTTAGGGAAATAACTAAAAAGTACAAATGCAAAAGAAAATTAAATTAGACCATTTAAAACATGATTAAAATCACTGTTTTAATTCAATCCACCCATGTACCTGGCTAGGCTTCTGATTTACTTGAAGCCCTTGAGACTAGTTGTCAAAAAAAACCCCAAGAAAAAAAAACCCAAGCCCCCAAAAACCCTTAAACACATTGATATTTTCCAGCTTTTTAGTTCAGGAATATTTTAGCATTCTTTACAAACAATTAGAGTTGGAACCTGTCTTGCGCTATTTGAAAGTTTTGATTCCAAGCTTATACCTCTTGAGAGGAAAATTGACATGTCAGAAATTCCACATAGTCAAGAGAAAGCTACATAATAATGAAATTACTAAAGTCCAACATCTCAAACAGCTAATGAAGTCCCAGTTTTCATATGGTGTAAATTATTTCTAGTCCAGGTAATTCATGAGATATTTAGATTACAAAAATCAAAATACCCTTTTGCTGGTACCTCAGTCTAGTTGTGCTTTTTTGTCACAAGTTCAGGATTCATACAGCAAACAATATTTTTTCCTCTTGCAATAAATAGGTACACTGGACAAGAATCTTGTGTGTCCATGAGCAAGAAAGAAATGGTGTAAATGTAATACAAAGTATGTGTCAAGTAAGCTTCAAGAAAACAAAATTAAATGAGCTAGCCTGGAGATTTTCAAACTGATCTATGGCACAGTTACTGAGGACGCATGGAGAGCTGTTTGGTCATATAATGACACCTTCTTATTTACAGCTACCAAATCATTAAAAAAACCTATTATAATTTTACTACTCTCCACAGAAATGCTGATGTAATTACAAAACAGATGTTATATTATGAGGAAAACAGGGGTCCATGAAATAGCCAACATAAAACGTGGTCTGTACTAGAAAAAGTATCAATTTGGTTGAACACAGCTACTATGTGAACAGTACAAAAGGTCTGATTGCCCAAGTTAGTACCATTCATGTGAAAACGTTCATTACTTTCCTTTAAAATGTACTTACCAAAAAACAAGATCCCATTTCAAACCATTATTTAGTACCAGTTTGTTTACACTGTACGAAGTTTTAGGCAAGCACTGGTCAAGACAGGGTGGATAAATCTGATTTTTTTTAAAAAAAAATCAGTTATTTTAAATCAGTTTATTTAAATTAAAAATAAGTTTAATTTTTAAAAATTAAGTCTATTTAAAATTTAAATTGAAATTATGACAATGTTAAGCCCTAAACTTACTCTCATCTTTTAGACCCTTTTAAATTAAAGAATAAAATATTTAACAGTGTATGTTTGTTGCCAAAGTTTTAAAGTCAAACCACTGAACTGGTGGATGTCACTGGCTAAGCACCTGGAACCAGAATTTGTTGAAGTGTTGAACCTGATTTTGATAGCAGTAGCCTCTTCTGCATATACAGAGAGAATATTTTCTTCATTTCAGTTTATTCAACTATTAGTTTAATGACTAATTCATTCAAAGTTAAGAAGCCAATGGGGAGCTGAAAAAGCAGAAAATCTATGAATAAAAGCTAGGTGTGAGAGGATGAGATCTACTAGTTCTAAAATCTTGAGGACCACTGTGGCCAGAAATAATCCATTCACTATTACAGATAAGGCTGCGAATCTTTCACGGAGGTCACAAATTCCATGACTTTCCAGGACCTCTGTGACTTCCGTAGCTACAGCGGCTAACCCCAGGGCCGCCCCAGCAGTTAGGGTGGCCCCAAGCAACTGGTTCTGGGCACTGCCCCAGAGCAGTGGTCCAGGAATGGTGGTGGGGCCCCGGACCCCCCCCCCCCCCGGGAGCAGCAGTGGTGGCAGGACCTAGGGACACACACACACACACACGAGTTGCAGTGTCCACTGGAGCACCGTTCCTCCCTCCCCCCCACCCCACCCCACCCGGTAAGATTTAGTTAGGGGTATTTTTAATAAAAGTCACGGACAGGTCACTGGCTGAGACTTTCTGGTTATTGCCCGTGACCTGTCTGTGATTTTTACTAAAAATACCCATGACTAAATTGTAGCCTTAATTACAGATGTTTCCATAATTTAAAATAAGATTAAAATGTAAAATATTGATAAACATACTTGTGTCCAAAAAAATTGCCAGTTATTTAATAACTAAAATGCCTTTTGTGATTGTTTTAACTGACTATCCACCCAATTATAACTTTGCACAAATAAAAAAAATCAGTAATTTAAGAAATGCATCATTCACTATCACTAACAAAGTAAAAAACTGAATAAATGTAAGTTAAGTAATTGCTTAAATGTGCATAAATGTATTCTCCTAGTTAGCAAAAAAGCACCAGATTTAGTGCAAAGGCTATATTTGGTTGCAAATCATCATGCGTTAATGGTTACCAACCAGTGAAAATCAACCTTTGTTTAGGAAAATAATTAGACCATCTGAATGCAAAACATGATTAAAATAGATGTAAATCGAAGTTTACTGCTTGTTGAGTTATCCAGAAAAGCCACTAACGATGGTACATCATCTCTGGAGCATAGGGATACACAATGAAAGCTGCCTAGGAGCACACTGCCCAAATTAGTTCAGCTATTCACAAGTTTATATTACTGTTTTATAACCTTAAAGTTGGTCCTCCCCTGGATTTCTGGACTTTCCTTAATTTGTATTTTCTACTTTTAATGCCACTTCCCTTTCCATAGCATTCTCTTTCTCTAGGTTTCTATTTCTTCAATTCCGCTAGATGTCTCACTCATTTGCCCTGCCTACCTCTCTACTTGGATTTTCCTTTTGATTCCTGTATCCAACATATGAAAGTTCAAAATAAAGACTCTTGAACTGGTATAAAAACACTGTACAGGAAACATACTATTAATTCCAAATTTTTTGCTAGAGTTCTTAGGCACATCTGACACACCCTGTACCTTCTGTTAAAGTAGTAATAATGCATATGGAAATATCACACCTCTGCAGACTGGCACCAATATGCAAAGATGCATTGAAGCTACAAGATGAGCATCAGGAGTGCTGCTGTTTTTCTAGCATTCCTCCCCCTCTTCAATGTTACTTTAGCTATTAATTGGTTAAGTGGATATAGCTAAAAAATAGGATTTCATTTTTTCCCCCCAAATACAGTATGCAAGATAATCACATCTACCCCATCTCAAAACACACTGATAAGCACCTATGCTTTCAAGAGTAGTTGCAATAACATTTTAAACAGGCTCTAAGAGTATCTTACTTCTAACAAACTCCGCAGATAACTTAAGTATCTTTCTAGCAAAAAGCCATATAAATACAGATCTTTAAAAAGATGCATCAACACTTTGTCTAGCCAGTATATGCAAAGCCGTTGTGGCAGAGTTGGCTTACTGTTAGAAGCAAATTGGTTACATAGTTTTCTGTGTTTTAGACTTTTTCATCTTCTCTAATTTACAGTGGTATAAGATGCATTATAATTACTCTAAACAACTATGCTTATGCAGACACTTTACAACTTTCTATTACATGTACTTCTAAAATTAGTTTTCTAGTAAGTTACAATTTAAGCCTTAAGAATCCTGTGTTTTTTAAAGTATGCTTATCAACAGTTGCAAAATGCCCTCTTGAGCCAACTCTCCTCAATTATCTTAACATTTGAATTTAATTGCTTCTGAGGGCTTATGACAGATGACAGAGTTGAGGATAAAAACCTTACCAGACACCATCCTTAATTCACACGACAATGCAATAGCACATATGGTACACAGGATCACATACACAGATCCCTGTACTAAGTAGGAAGAACTGTGACAATTTAAGACTGGATTATCAGACCAGATTTTAGCCTTAACTCCAAATTTCTTTGCTTTTGTGAGTTCACCATATGCACAGCTATTTTTAACTTCATTAAAGATACACAACTGTTGACATTGTGAATACATACAGTGAGCAGTAAAAAGAGAAATTAAATTCAACTACATAAAAGTTACGCATTACAGAAGCATAGCCTAATGAATTATATTAATGATTTATTTTCAACCAGTTCACCCCACTTGGTCCATCTTTAATCAAATGAATCAGTTAATCTAATAATGAGGGAAAATTTAATAATGGATGTAATGTGCATGGTAAGTAGTAAATTCAATTTTTAATTCTTGTCAAATGTATTGATGAAATCCATCAACTGGCTGCTAGAACACTGATATTTTTGTTCAACTTCAGCTAATTAGAACATTTCTCTACCCTGGGGAGGGAGGAAAGAGAAAGAACATATCCTTGAAATAATTCTGTTTCAGTCCAGAAGTTTAACAGTGTTGGACATTCCCAAGAGGTGAGTCCCTTTATCATAGTGTTTCCTTGAGCATTTTGCATTTATTATTTTGAGACTGCCATGTGACAATAGTTTTCCATTTGTATTCTATCCATCTGCAAGAGGCAGGAGGAGAATAGAGATGAGACAGACTATAGTAAGCATTTCTGTCTACGGTAGGTTTACTTTAGTTGACTGTCAGTTACTTTAAGTTAGCTAACATTTGTATGTGCTGGTCTGGACACCCCACAAATCATTGTGGCAGGGCACAAGTTGTGTTTCTAGACTGAGTTCTGCATTTGCTAAATTGTGTTAGATGGCAACGTTTTATACTCCGTGGTTAGCATTTTGTTTCAAGCTGTATTTCTTTCAATATAGAGAATATCATACTACGTGAATTGTCCTTGGGACTTTCAGAATGATGAATAATCACCAAATTTGATGTGTCAATAGAAAAACTTCATAATTCAGAGCTGTGAGCAAGGAAAGGGAAGAGAAGTTATTCACAAGATAAAACAATTTACAGAAAAATGGAATACAATGGAAATTCTTAACACTTTAGGTCAGGGCTAGTCAATAGGTGGACGGACCACAGGCCAAATCTGGACTGCCAGATGCTTTTGAATAGACCAGGAAATTTTTTATTTACTTACAATTATTGTTATTGCGGTATGAAAAATGTTTCTCTGGAGTCTGGACCTTGACTATATATTGACCAAGAAATTTGGACCTTAACAAAAAACAATTGACTATCCCTGTTTTAGGTAAATCTGGAGATGTTCTGAGATTATGTTTTGCCACTATGATTCTAAGGGCTTGTCTACACTTACACTGCTGCAGCAGTGCCATTGTAGCACTTAGCTCCTACCCATGCTAATGAGAGCACTTCCTCAAGGGGCAGGGGAGCTATGTCAATGGGAGAAGCCCTCCCATTGACATAACACTGTCTACAGAGGTGGTAGGTCGATATACCTGTATCACTCAGGAGTATGGATTTTCCACACCCGAGCAACATAGTTATATCAACATAAGTTGGAAGTGTAGAGCAAGCCTTAGAAACTTAACAATGAAGTCTCCTTAAAAAGAGTTTCATTACAGTGTATCATAAGTTGATGAGCTGAGGAGAGGAGGAAAATATACACTAAGATAAAGGATAGGTGGCATTATTAAAAAAAATAAAACAAAAACTAAAGTGACAGTCTCAGTGAAGATTTTAAAAAGCAAACAATTTAAAGTTCCTCTTCAAATCCTTATTTGTAGAATCTATCATAATGGCCAATGAAAACTTTTGACTTTCAAGTCTGCTGTTTATACTTCATGATAATAGCTGAAGTGGTCAAAGGGCACTGGGAGTAGGCTGCTTAATGTCTTCTGGAAAAACAGGTCCACGGCTATGAACATCAAATGCAACTGCTGAATCAGGAATATACTGACAAAGATAAGAGATGTGAGTAACAGGAAACGTGCTTCAACCGACTGGTTCAGTTCTGTAAAACTAGTAGAAGGGTGAAAAAGCACTGACTTTTGAGTCAAATTAAAAATCTCATAATAAATAATCCTGTGCTGAAGGGTGTGATCAGTTCTAATAGCAACTCAGAATGGGAAAAACCTGTAAATAAGAGTATATGTGGCACCTTAGAGACTAAAATTTATTGTAGCATAAGCTTTCGTGGGTTACAGCTCACTTCATCGGATGCATGTAGTGGAAAATACAGAAGGAAGATATATATCTATATCTATATCTATATATATCTATATATATCTATAGATATATATATATATAGATATATATAGATATAGATATAGATATAGATAGATATAAAAATACACACACACGGAACATGAAACAATGGGGGGGGGGGATAAGCATGGGGAAATAGTTTTACTTTGTGTAATGGCCCATCCACTCCCAGTCTTCATTCAAACCTAATTTAATGGTGTCCAATCTGCAAATTAATTCCAATTCAGCAGTCTCTCGTTGGAGTCTGTTTTTGAAGTTTTTGTTGTAATGTTGCCCTTGAGGAATTCCATCATGATTTCAACCATTTCCACCCTACCATCAACCTCAGCCTGGACCAGTCCACACAAGAGATCCACTTCCTACAGTACTAATAAACGATGGCCACATAAACACCACCCTATACCGGAAACCTACTGACCGCTATACTTACCTACATGCCTCCAGCTTTCATCCAGACCACACCACTCGATCCATTGTCTACAGCCAAGCTCTACGATACAGTCGCATTTGCTCCAACCCCTCAGACAGAGACAAACACCTACAAGATCTCTATCAAGCGTTCTTACAACTACAATATCCACCTGCTGAAGTGAAGAAACAGACTGACAGAGCCAGAAGAGTATCCAGAAGTCACCTACTACGGGACAGGCCCAACAAAGAAAGTAACAGAACGCCACTAGCTATGACCTACAGCCCCCAACTAAAACCCCTCCAGTGCATCATCAAGGATCTACAACCTATCCTGAAGGACGATCCATCACTCTCACAGATCTTGGGAGACAGGCCAGTCCTTGCTTACAGACAGCCCCCAAACCTGAAGCAAATACTCACCAGCAACCACACAACAAAAACACTAACCCAGGAACCTATCCTTGCAACAAAGCCCATTGCCAACTCTGTCCACATATCTATTCAGGGGACACCATCATAGGACCTAATCACATCAGCCACACTATCAGAGGCTCGTTCACCTGCACATCTACCAATGCGATATGTGCCAGCAATGCCCCTCTGCCATGTACATTGGCCAAACCGGACAGTCTCTACATAAAAGAATAAATGGACACAAATCAGACATCAAGAATTATAACATTCAAAAACCAGTTGGAGAACACTTCAACCTCCCTGGCCACTTGATTACAGACCTAAAAGTCGCAATATTACAACAAAAAAAACTTCAAAAACAGACTCCAATGAGAGACTGCTGAATTGGAATTAATTTGCAAATTGGACACCATTAAATTAAATTTGAATAAAGACTGGGAGTGGATGGGCCATTACACAAAGTAAAACTATTTCCCCATGCTTATCTTCCCCCCCCCCCCCCCCCCACACACACAGTTCCTTATCTCCTTGTCAAGTGCTGGAAATGGGCCATTTTCATTACCACTACAAACAGTCGTTTTTCTCTCCCGCTGACAACAGCTCACCTTAACTGATCACTCTCCTTATAATATGTATGGTAACACCCATTGTTTCATGTTGTGTGTGTCTATCTTCCTTCTGTATTTTCCACTACATGCATCCGATGAAGTGAGCTGTAATCCACGAAAGTTTATGCTACAATAAATTTGTTAGTCTCTAAGGTGCCACAAGTACTCCTATTCTTTTTGCGGATACAGACTAACACGGCTAATACTCTGAAACCTGTAAATAAGGTTAGAAGTTCTTTTCAATTCATTACTCTTATCCTCTCCAGGCCTCTGAGATTTACATGTGAAAGAAGCTGACTGACCAAACCTTAAATCAGAATCCCTTAAATCTTTCTGGAGAAGATTCTTGTGATCACCCTATTCATCCCAGGATTATAGACTGTTCTGAGAATTTAAAAGTCTGGTCACATATTCAGGACCAGTGAAATGATGATACCTAATAATGACAAATTTGACTAGGGGGAAAAAATAAGTCAGAACCTGTATGTGGGTTGTCCAAGCTTAGAGCAACAAACTATTTTGCTATTCCAGGCCTGTTGAAGACAGTTGTAAATTTCAATCCTGAATATCTTGTGCCTTTATTACTTTTCTGAAGATTAGAACAAACCAGGTTACTGAAAGGTCTACTACACTTTTCTAATACACATTGTTCGCTATCAAGTTTATCATTACAACAAAAGCCACTTGACCTGAACACTGCTTGACCTGAACACTTGGCTAGTTTGATGCAAGTCACCACTGATACTCTGAGTCCAAACCAACCCCCTTCTTATTTCAGGTAGTTTTTCATTGCGCCTTACAAACTTCACTCTTATCTCTCTTCTCTAGAGAAGTGAAGTGTCTGTACTGCAGTTGAAATACTTTGAACACTGGTTATTTGACAGTTTACCACTTGAAAGTGGTATTTGGTAGTGTCTTATTCAGCTTTCAAGTCTTGTTCTATAAGCGTGTCTGTGAATGTTTTCAAAATAGTCTTTTGAAAAAAATAACTGTGTTGAAGTTCATGTCGTCAGGACTAGAAAGAGTCTGAACTCCAGTGTTGGTACACAAAAAATGTAAAACATTCCTGTCTACCCATGTATTCATTTAATGATTGGAGATTGCAACTATTTTTAAAAAAAACATTTCAGTTCACAATTAGAGAGTGGAGATCTGGGAATGCTTCAGATTCTTTTCAAATAAGCATGTTGTCACCTGACATAAAACACTGCCCTGTTCCATGTGCACACGGAAATAAAAACTACAAGCGTGCAAGTGAACCTGCTATGACTAGCACATGATCTTAAAATGACTTACCACACTTTGTGTTTTACTAGTTTAATTCTATCCTATAATTTGTGTCATTTCTTTTTCTGAAAAGTTCTGATGGTTTAATAAGTTGTCCCAGGTCCTACACTTTTTTCACTCTTCACAAGGACAGACTCTTCAGAAGTCTGCAGTGTTGGTCCCATGATGATAGAGAGAGAAGGTGGGTGAGGTAACAGCTTTTACTGGGCCAACTTCTGTTGTTGAAAGAGACACGCTTTTGAGCTACACCTCAGAAGGTACCTTTCCTTTCTCAGACCTGAAGACGACCTCTGTATAACTCCAAAGCTTGTCTTTCGTCACCAGAAGTGGGTCCAATACCAGATATTCCCGCACCCATATTGTCTCTCTAATATCCTTGCGAAGAGCATTCGGTCATGTGCTTCACAGCACAATTTTATCAAAATCACAGATGGATATTTAGGGTCAGATCCTTAATTATATAAATGGGAATAGTGTTAGTGACTCCTTTGGAGCTATGCTGACATACAGCAAGTGAATTTGGCCCATAAAATATTGTCAAAGTAAGGCGGAAGGCTAAACTTTAAACTCATCAAAAGAAGCCAAACTGACTTGTTACATTCAAGCTCACAAATTATTATTAGTCTTGTTTCCAGCAATCTAAAATTAAGACACTATTACACGTGGAGTAACTTCACCCAATAAAACGTATATACACGCTCCTATTTATCCAGGGATGAGTCAGGAGATATTTGCAAGAATTCTTTTAAAAAAGAACTGTCAAGGATACAAGTGTAGCAGAATTATCTGCCGCAAAGAAGATGGGCCAAGGGGTAAGTCAGCAAGAGATGAACATGGAAAAATGTGGAGAAAACCAAGGAGCAGCCAGCAGCTTTAGCGAGACTGGAGCAAGGACTCTTCCCAATTGCTGGGAAATCTGCATGTTCTGAGAGAATGCTTTCTCCCTCTGCAGAATGTAAGCAAAGAGACTGAGGGGGTCATGAAGGGAAATGGAAAAATTACTAAACAAATTAAAGGTGACATGCATCTTCTTCTAAAAAATGATTCAAGACTAAAAACTTATATAATTTCCAAGGACCTATCTGGGATATTTCTTAATGTAGATATTAGATTACAGTAGGAAGTCTGAGGTGCCAATATTTATGCTCAAACTCCTATATATTGAGCAGACTATCCAGAAGCACTGAAATGAGAAAAATTCACGTTCCTGCAGCATATTGAAGGGGCACCAAGATAGAGATATTAGTTTCTTTCTATATGAGTTAGGCTATGTAGGGGAGAAGAGAAAGCAAGGCAGATTGAGTGATATTCAACAAGGGCATTGAATGGATTCACAATTCAGATCAGTGTGCATTGCCAACATTACATAGGGGAGAAGCATCTGTTTACTGAATCAGAGGCACAGGTCATATTTAAGAGGTCAATGTGGCTTTACTACAATGGAAAGGTTGGACCACAAACAGTCCCTCCATGAATATCAAACCAGGATACAGAATAATCTATTCTAAGTATGCAATTTTGTTTATTAACATTCCTTGACACTGCAAGGGGATATAAAGTTTCTATCAAATCTGCAACAAGCTTGTTTCCTAGCCCTTTAACAAATGTGACTCTACAAAATTTGATTTCAGACCCATGAATGTTTGTGGGTAAAATGTGAAAGCAAAAATCAGACTGGAGTTTGGCAAAATAGGAACAAGCAGCACATGAATGCTTCTGGTGTGCAACCAGCCAGCAAATGGCACAAACTGAAAATAAACCAATAAAACATACCTACTGGTTAAGCACATGCTTTAAGATGTATGTTGTTTATAGACTAGTGTTTCTCACACTTTCCAGACTAGTGTACCCCTTTCAGGAATCTGAAGCCCAAGCCCCACGGCTGAAGCTTGTAACTTAGCTTTGTGGGGCCCTGGGCAACTGCCCTGCTTGCCACCCCCTTACGCCAGCCCTGCACTTGCAACCCTCTTGGGGGGGTCACAACACCCAGGTTAATTGATCTAGACGAGTTGATGTACCCCCCTGGAAGACCTCTGTGTACCCCCAGGGGTACACATATCCTGGCAGTTCTCAAGCAGGGATACTGCATTAAGAACATAAGAATGGCCCTACTGGGTCAGACCAAAGATCCATCTAGCCCAGTATCCTGTCTTCCGACAGTGGCCAGTGCCAGGTGCCCCAGAGGGAACAAACAGAACAGGTAATCATCAAGTGATCCATCCCGTCGCTCATTCCCAGCTTCTGGCAAACAGAGGCTAGGGACACCATTCCTGCCCATCCTGGCTAATAGCCACTGATGGACCTATCCTCCATGAATTTATCTAGTTCTTTTTTGGTCTAATTCTGTTATGGTCTTGACCTTCACAACATCCTCTGGCAAGACGTTCCACAGGTTGACTGTGCATTTGTGAAGAAATAACTCCTTTTATTTGTTTTAAACCTGATGCCTATTAATTTCATTTGGTGACCCCTAGTTCTTGTGTTATGAGAAGTAGTAAACACTTCCTTATCTACTTTCTCTACACCAGTCATGATTTTATAGACCTCAATCATATCTCCCCTTAGCAGTCTCTTTTGCAAGCTGAAAAGTCCCAGTCTTATTAATCTCTCCTCATAAGGAAGCCATTTCATACCCCTAATAATTTTTGTTGGCCTTTTCTGAATCTTTCCCAATTCCAATATATCTTTTTTGAGATGGAGCGACCACATCTGCACACAGTATTCAAGATTAATCAATTTGGTGTCTGAGTACCTCCCACTGATGCTTGAAACAATGTGATTAGTCTGTCACATATGGGGAATGGGTTTCCATTATAGCACAGACAGACAACAATATCTAGTTACTCGGTAGGTTGTTCAGTTTTGAAAAAGAAAGGTGAAAAAAATCTTTAAAACAGTTTGGAAAGAATGCCTAGCCTTTAGTCATGGAGCTGTACAGTATGAAATGCATCAACTATTCATTAGCCAAATGTGGATCAAAAAGACATTGTGGTTGTTGACATTTTTAACTGACACTGAAATAAAGCATCTGTAACCATGTATCCAAAAGGAACTGATGCCAGATTCAAATAGTTTTATCATAGCAACTAAAAGCACATTGTGTGTTCAGTAGCAACCAGTATAGACAACACATCCTCCATTCTCGTGTTATTTCATCTAAGAGTTCACTGAACACTTTATTAGTGAGCTAGCTCAGGAGGACCATGTAGAAAAGCATATACTTACATATGGGAAAGTGGTACAGTATAAACTACTGCACTGAAGACAGCAGGTACTGTAAAGTAACTTTGCTGATGTTCAAACTACAATTTTATACATAAAAGCACAAAACTAGTTGTGTTAAATATTGGTGCGTCTGGAGAAGAATGATAAATAACACCTAACCACATTATGTAGGGCTTTAATATTTTATGAAGTTGCTCCCTGCGACACTCCCTGAATCAGTTCTCCAATTCAAAATCTGCAAAGAGGTGAGGCAATTTATGCTGCTTCTCATGAGGCCACTGAGAATGAATGTAGTCAGAGTTGACAAGTCAAGTGTACAATGAAACAAAACACGTTTTTAAAAAAAGAGAACATTTTCACTTGTTTTCTACCTGAACTGAAAACCAAGTGAATTACAAGTAGCTTGCTGCCAACATTTCAGTTAACTACCATTAGTTTGCACCCATTAAGGTTAGGGTCAATTTATATATTGCAAACCCATTGCTAAGAAGCCTGACAAAAAGGTATATTTAAAATATAGACAATTGGAAATACTCTATGATCTCAAAAGTAGTAGTTATATTAAAAAAGTAGTAGTTGTATCAGTTGGGGGAGTTTAATATCACACCCAAACTTTTAAAACCCCTTTTTCACCTTCCCCTTAAGTCATCTATAGAATATTTATATACAATACTTGCACACAGCTATATACTTCAAGTTCACTGTAGTTATCTAGAATTAGAACACAGGATACATAAATTTGTGTCCAGATGATAGGGAAGTTACCACAGATTTTTGCCTCCTTATTCTGATGAAGTGTTAGCATGAAGAGATACTGTAGTTCACTCTTTATATACACTTCCTTACAAGTCTGATATCCGTATAAAAGTTAAAAATGCAAGTCTATTAAAGAAAGTTTTGAGAAAGCACTAAAGCCCAACTATAACATTTATAGAAAGTTACCTGCAAGGAAACACCGAGAATTGAAATCAAATCTATTTCAAGCCACACTAAAGCCAATTTTAAAAACGTTCTAAAACCAATTTTTTTAAACTCTCCATTTTCAGATGGAACTAAAGAAAAATGTCTCATTCCCTAGAAACTACAAAATCTAAATGAATACAATTTTCTCCTATGCAGGCTAAATACTTTCCCTTTAGGCACAGCTGTTATAGTAGATTCACTTCACTTCATTTATTTGATTTTTTTGCCTACATCTGGATGACTGAAAATGCAGGAAGTTTCCACCCACAGCAGAGAAGCCTAAGAAGATAAGAGCCAAGAAAAACTAGTAACTATTGAATGAATGTGAATTAACAGTTTTTACCTAAAGGAATCTCAATCAAGGCAAGGGGACGATAGAAGTATACAAATTAAGTCCGACATGAAGATGCAGAAAGTCTTGGCTTTTCTGTGTAAGTAGTAAACATAAGTTAAAGGACCAAATATACATGCACAGATGCCAATGAGGTCCAGGAGATATAACTGTGGGCAGAATTAGGCTGTTTAATTATTTTGATAATTAGGAGGTATACCTAATCCTTTACTGCAGCACATATAGAAAGCGAACATGTATTCTAGTGATGCTATGAAATATAAAACCTCAGTTTAGAAAACAGTAAAAGATTACTCATTTCTTCTCTTAGGAAAATATTTTATGAATTATTTTTAAATGCCTGTGTTATATTGTTAACTTATACCTTTTGTTTTCAGTCTTTAAATATTTCTGAACTTGAGCACTGAAATTTTTGCATTAGGGTATGTCTGAGCTTTCACAGATGTAGAGATAGAGCTGCAGTGTAGGTGGTGACAGGGAAGTGAGATGGAATTTTAAAATAGAACGTGGCGGAGCGAAGTGAAAAAGGAAGTCCATTCTTTCAAGTGGCACATTCGCTTTTTAAAATGGAGTCAGCATGGCAAGAAGAAATGGAAACAATCTTGAGTTTCTCTGGATTACTAATCCAATTAACTATGACATTTGACTGACATCTGAAAACTCAAACACCATCCTAAAATTCTCTTCTTGCACCATCCTTTGGATTTTGCACAATTCTCTTCTTTCCCCAGAACTCCCAAACAGAATGAAAGAGGACTGGAGGCGAAGTCTCTTACTGCTTCCTTTTTCAGATGGGGCTGTCTTCCAAGTTCATCTGTTCTGCCCCCTCAGAGAACCTATACCACAGCACTCCCTCCTACATCTGCTCCTTTAGTCAGATGTAACTAAAGCAAAACAGGGTCCCTTCCAAGGTATGTGGTACCTCCACAGGACTCCCAAGCATTGAGAGAATGAGACTAAACTGTGTGTCTACTATTCAATACCTCTACGTCACTACTATAAGTCTATTTTGGATTCTACCTTCCTCCTGTCTCCTTTCCCTTCGCTTGTCTTGACCAATGTCCTTATACTGAGATGCTAACAGTGGCCAGAGGCTATCAATTTTAATGTGCTACTGAGGTCATTGCTGGAAAAGTGTGCTGCATCCACAAGACATAAGTGTAATATCCTTTGGAGGTTTTGCTTGCTGGGGAATTTCAACGATACAGGAAGTTTTTATACTAAAACCAGGGATGTCAGGAAATAGTCTGGCAACGGAAATATAATCTGTTTTTTTGCTGAGGCGCTGGACAGGATTGTGAGCAATTACATCACTACAGAACCTAGGGAGGTTGTGGACCCTGCAACCCCCTCCCTTGAGGATGAGTAGTAGCAGCAAGAGTCAGAGGTGGATTATGAGGAGAATAATGAACATCTCTCCCTGGAAAGCCAGGATCTCTTTGGAATTAAGGACACTGAGGCCTGCTGTGCAGGAATGAAGCCCAATTCCCAGCCAGAAACCCAGCCCAGGACTTAGGAGGCAGATCCTATCAAGGGAACCTCAGTATGCAAGTATCTATCTTTACAATTTATTATATTATACTGCTGTGCTAACTTCTGTTTCAGGTGCCCCACTACTGCAGCCATCTTTGGCAGATATGAGCTAGGAGACTAAATCTTCAATTCCTGCCTCCCTTGGGTCTATGCTGTCCCACCTTCATTCATTCCTGCCGCCAGCAGACATTTTCACAATGGTGTCTTGAACAGCTGGGCAATCAGCTTCTGTCTCATGCTAAAGCCCCAACCATCAATTGTTATAAGCCCCTGCCATGGAGGAGAGACACCCATCTACATACCTATTTCCTTTTCACCTCCCTGAATCTCTCCTGCTTGCCAAATGTCATCCCCATGTCCCAAAAAACTATTCACCTGCTCCAGATGGTATATGGCACCAAGGCACAGCTGCAACCTCTACCCCACCTGCCCTCTGGCAGCATATTTGAATAATGAAAAAACATTCAGTTGCGCTAAATTCAACTGTTTATTGAGACAGTAGTTACAGGAAAAGTTTGGTTAGTATTCTCAGTTTACATGAGGTAGACATGGACATTGCTTGCCCATAAAAGGTACTAAGGCTACAGCTGAAGTATACATACCCTGTAGCATACATTTGTATATGAAAAAATGTTTACTATAACGATAGAACAGCCATACTGCTCTTAATGGCTTTTCAGAGACTTACATAGAAAGACTGGGTGTAGTTAAGGCTTCAAATAACCAGTGCAGAACCCTATCTTTCTCTGCGCTTCCAGCACATCTGCAGGGAAGCTAAAGAACCTAAGACTGAGAAATTGCTTGATTTTGGTATACACATTATGTGGGATAGCAGCACAGTCACTGCCTTGGTATAGCTCACAATTCACTCCTGCTGCATTTTGGGGAGTACCAACTTGATGAATAATTTCACAGCATCTCTCTGATCTGCCCTTTGCTTTTTTAAATAAGGCCATTCTCTGCCTCCTAGTCACTCACCTCAATGTAACGTCATCGAGAGTCAGGACAGCGCAAAGTGGATGTAGAGGGGATTACTTTACAGCTCACCCCAGATGCCCTCCACTAACCCCTCCGACCCATATAAGCACATCCCAAGGCACATCAAAACTGCAAAGACAGACCAGGAACACAGTTCCCAACACCAGACAGACAGTCTGCCACACACCACTACACACCCAAACAGCATACAGTGCACACTGAAAAAAATCCCAATCTAGCAATCCTCAAACACATACACATACCATCTACCATCTTTGAGGTCCCAGACCTCACTACAGATTCCCCAAAACCCCCTGAAAAAAACAGACAGCTGGAGGTTGTATTTGAGGTTTGAGAGAGAATGACAGGGAGCTACCCAAAGAGAGCATTTGCGTGGCCAGACAGCATTGCCATGACCAAAGACACTGTAAAGCAGTGGTTTTCAATTTATTTTCATTTGCAGACCCCTAACAATTTTCAAATGGAGGTGTGGACACCTTTGGAAACATCCTAGCATTGAGAACCTTTCCAAACCACCCTGTAAAGTGGTCAACTGTGCTTTGGAGCATCATAGAGAAATACCCTTTTCCATTTATAAAACCAGAACCCTGATACATGAGGCAAATGATAGGCAGATTAGTCTCATTGATTGCCCTAATACAATTTAAGACCTCCCTGAATGTAAAAATCAATAGCAAGCTTTAAAACTCAGTGCAACAGTACCTAATGCAGGGGTTCTAAGGACAAATTTTTTGGTGGCCGCTCTTACTAGTGGCCACACTCACACTTTTTCCTAAAATACGTAATTAGCTTTAGAAAAAAACAAATAAATATACATATATATACACATACACACACACACACGTCCAAATCATTGTAATTCACTTATTGCTAACTAGTAAGTTTGCTGTGAAAAGTGATACTAACAAACATACAAGTATCACTTTTCACAGCAGACTCTCTCAGCCCTGCCAAGCCAGGGGACAAATTAAGCTCTGGATGGTGGATTTGGGGAGGCAACAGGGGGCACTTGAGCCCCATGGCCAGAGCCCGAAGCCCGTATCCAGAGCCTGGGACCTGACGCCACGCAGCTGGAGCCTGGGGATGAAGCCTGAAGCCTCTCGGCCAGAGCTTGCCACCCCGCCACCTCAAGGCTGAAGCCCAAAGCCTGAGCCCGGCTGCCCCTGGGAATGTGGGGAACTCACCGGCTGCCTGGTCCTCCCGGATTGTGCCCCAGTTGTCTCCAGAGGTGGGCAGGACCCAACCCTTGCTGGTGGCCCCAACAACCAACACCAAGGCAGTGCCTCCAGGAACAACAGGGAGAGGGAAGGGCTGCTACTTTGTTCCCTTCCCCCAAATCACATCCCAGGAGGCTGTAGCCACAAGGAAAGCCTCTGGTGGCCTCAGGCGGCCATGGTAGTGATTCTTGAGAAACGCTGAGTCCTATGCATGGCATCACACCTGGGCACGGCTATGGACCAGTAACATTTGGGAGCTTCCAGATGGCGATGATGACCCACTTCTCCGCAGATATGGGGCACTGCATGTTGGCATGCTACCATTACAGCTCCAAGGCTAGTTCAGCACACATCTCAAGATAGGTTGCCTTCGCCTTCCTGAAGTTCTCTCGCAACAGCTGATCACCCCAGGTCTGCAGAATGATCCTTTCCCACCAATCAAAGCTCGTTTTCTGAGCCAAGAAACAGTGCTGCACTGTATGAAGCTGCTCCATTAAATAGCGCCTGTAGTAGCAGTTGCATGGTGTTATCCTCGTTTTCCTCCCTCCGCTGCTGCTACTGCCTCATCTGCTTGGTGGTGCAATGGGTGAAGTTCAAAACCAAAGCCACTTGGCTCCAAGAGCTCAAATAAAGCCCAAACAGACTCTGCGTATTTACAGTTGCAAACACAGTAGGACAGAGCATTGCTGGGTCCATGCTGGCTGACAACAATTCAAAAATGGCACTAGTTCCCATCTCCCTCCCCCCCCCGAAAAGAGAAGGATAAGCATGGTCACACTAGATCAGACCAATGGTGCATCTAGCCCACTCTCCTGTTTCTGACAGTGGTCGTGCCTCATGCGTCAAAGATCATGAACAGAATAGAGCAGTTATCAAACGATCCATTCCTTATCATTCAGTCCCAGCTTTCTTGATGGAGATATCCTATCTCCTAGAGCTGGAAGGGACCTTGAAAGGTCATCGAGTCCAGCCCCCTGCCTTCACTAGCAGGACCAAGTACTGATTTTTGCCCCAGATCCCTAAGTGGCCCCCTCAAGGATTGAACTCACAACCCTGGGTTTAGCAGGCCAATGCTCAAACCACTGAGCTATCCCGCCCCCTGCTTCTGGCAGTCAGAGGTTTAGGGACACCTGGAGCATAGGGTTGTGTCCCTGACCAGCATGGGATGGACAGCAAAGTCATGGGATTTTTAAAATTTGACCCCAAGACCTAGAAATCCACTAGCGTCCATCTGACTTCCACTATATATGCCACAGCATGCAGTGAGAAAAAAATCCACAATACACACTGTTCAGCATCAAAGCAAAGGCCCATAGGATACTGTCCCAGAATGCCATGTGCTTAGTGTGCCCCAAGCTCTACTGTGTACACACAATGGAGCAAACTGAGTCATGTGCATGCAATTACTACGACTTATGTACTGTGCACCAATTAGTGGGTGTCACAGTGCAAAACTTAATCCCCTATGTAGACAAGGCCCAAGGCAACGAGTGGCACAGGGCGTAATGTAACTAAAATTAAGTGTTCTCAAGCAAGAGAATTTGGAATCAGTTCTGATATCTTCCTTATAAATTCAATAAAACTTGTATGTAAATATTTTTAAAATGTTTGCTTTTATTTTTATTGCAGTAGGGTCCAGAGGCCTCCAAACAAGAGTCCCATTGTGTTAGGCATGTACATATACACATCTACCTCGATATAACGCTGTCCTCGGGAGCCAAAAAAAAATCTTACTGCGCTATAATGTGAAACCGCATTATATCGAACTTGCTTTGATCCACTAGAGTGCACAGCCCCCCCCCCCCCACCCCCGGAGCGCTGCTTTACCACGTTATATCCGAATTCGTGTTATATCGGGGTAGAGGTGTAGTAAGAATCCCTGCCCTAAAGAGTCTAAACCAGTCGAGACCAAAAAGTCTAAACTTTACAGTCTAAACCAAAAAGACAGAAAAAGGATGGGAGGGGAGAAAAGTATGGAGGGATGCTCAGATACTATAGTGATGGGTGGTGATACAAACCCTAAGGAAGACAGAAGTGGAGTGACCTGCCCAAAGTCACAGCAGGTCAGAGGCAGAGGTGGGAACAGAACCACCAATCCAGTGCCCTATCCACTCCTATCCTCTTCATAGACTTTCCCCACATGATTATCCCCCCTCACCATCCCCAGAAAGATTTAATGGTTTTGCTTCTGGATTTAGAATTATTCTATGTGGGCATCAGCAACACAACAGTAGAAGAAAACCAGCACAAGCATCTCAATCCTCCATTTCTTCCAGCTCTGATGCATCAAGCAAAAGTCCTGATCACATGAGCCTAGACGTAGGCTGTGGCAGTGACTGTCTTTGTCGTGTGTGTTTGTAAAGCACATAGCACAATAGGATCCTGCCCCAGGACTAGAGCTGCTACAACAGCACAAATAATATGAAGAGTAAAAACTTTCAGTCCTAGATAACTATTTCCCATCCACTTATTCCCAAATAAGCTCAATTAAGCTCTTCACACTGGGCCTTTAACACAGTTAGCAGAACCATTTTAAAACCTGGTTTTAAAAGTATTTTAAAGTTGTCAAGTGTTAGAGGTTTAGTGTAGACAGGCATGGAAAGTGAACGGATTTCAATGTAAATTTTTTTAAATACTAGGAAATGAATAATCAACAGCTAATTTTCAAAGAATATTTCAGCAATTTAAAGATGTTTTGTTTAAAACACCCTGAAGGTGACTGGCCAAGCTAAAGCCTGATCAGTGTTGAAATGACAAGTTGAACCAAATTTAAATAGACAAGTTACAATTTAAAATTCCTATTAATTGGGCTTAGCTTGAGACCTTTGTTCTACCAAAAGATGAGTGTAATAGCTCCTTTGATACACTTGCTGGCTTCCATTAAGGAAGCTATATACGAAGGTGAACAATTTAAGAGGGCAATTCTAACCGAAATATGGACAAGTACCAGAAGAACCTAACTCAACTTACAGCAACTATGCATCTTCCATTAAAAAGACACTTTAAATTACAAATGTGCTGTTTTAAAAACTAAAGACTGTACTTTGGCTCTTTTCAAGTCTGTACGTGTTCTTTTGTATAAGAGTCCAAGCCTAAAATAGTCAAATTTAAGTTTGACTTTGAACTTCATTTAATTTTTAAGTATATTCAATCCCACAGTATGGGGTACATCATCTTTCCCACAAGCTGGAACCCAAAAATTATCTACAGAGCTAGGATAAGCACAAATGCAAAGTAATACAAGAGGCAGATACATAGGTTGAGTTTGAAGTGAGCGTTTAGAGTCAGACAAGAGCTACAGAAAACCTATTCAGGCAACAGGACAGAGAAAGCACTTGCAGCAAGTCACATGACTGTGTGCAGACAGCAATTTACAATACATATGCTTGTAGCTGCAAAGATATGTAAGAGCCCAAGCCACAAACCATCCAAACTCACCAAGTCTGAACATCTAACATTTACAGTTGTACATGCAGCTAAACCAGAGGACAAGACAAAAGTCATAATGAAACTCTAAGCAAGAGGTGTTTCTAACACTGGAAAGAACTATGAAGCCAAGATTTTGTTCCTCTTCATAGCTACAACTAACAGGAAAATATACTGCAAATAGGGCTGTCGATTAATCACAGTTAACTCTCGCGATTAATTGGAATTAATTTTTTTGAGTTAAAAAAAATAATCGCAATTAATCACACTGTTAAACAATAGAATACCAATTGAAATTTATTAAACAGTTTTGGGTGTTTTCTACATTTTCAAATATATTGATTTCTATTACAACACAGAATACAAAGTGTACAGTGCTCACTATATTATTTTTATTACAAATATTTGCACCGTAAAAATGATAAGAAATAGCATTTTTCTATTCACCTCATACAAGTACTGTAGTGCAATCTCTATCGTGAAAGTGTAACATACAAATATAGATTATTTTTGTTACATAACTGCACTCAAAAACAAAACAAAGTAAAACTTTAGAGACTACAAGTCCACTCAGGCCTACTTCTTGTTCAGCCAATCGCTAAGACAAACAAGTTTGTTTACATTTATGGGAGATACTGCTGCCTGCTTCTTATTTACCTCACCTGAAAGTGAGAACAGGTGTTCGCATGGCACTTTTGTAGCCAGCATAGCGAAGTATTTATGTGCTAGATATGCTAACCATTCATATGCCCCTTCATGCTTCAGCCACCATTCCAGAGGACATGCTGATGATGCTCATTAAAAAAAAAAAATGTGTTAACTAAATTTGTGACTGAACTCCTTGGAGAAGAATTGTATGTCTCCTGTTTTGTTTTACGCACATTCTGCCATTTATTTCATGTTATAGCAGTCTCGGATGATGACCCAACCAGCACATGATGTTCATTTTAAGAACACTTTCACTGCAGATTTCACAAAACACAAAGAAGGTACCAATGTGAGATTTCTAAAAATAGCTACAGCTCTTGACCCAAGGTTTAAGAATCTGAAGTGCCATCCAAAATCCGAAAGGGACGACGCGCGGAGCATGCTTTCAGAAATCTTCAGAGAGCAACACTCAGACGTGGAAACACAACCAGAACCACCAAAAAAGAAAATCAACCTTCTGCTGGTGGCATCTGACTCAGATGATAAAAATGAACATGCGTCGGTCCGCTCTGCTTTGGATGGTCATCGAGCAGAATCGTCATCAGCATGGACGGATGTCCTCTGGAATGATGGTTGAAACATGAAGGGACATATGACTCTTTAGCGCATCTGGCATGTAAATATCTTGTGACACCGGCTACAACAGTGCCATGCGAATGCATGTTCTCACTTTCAGGTGACAAACAAGAAGCAGGCAGCATTATCTCCTGCAAATTGTAACCAAACTTGTTTATCTGAGTCATTGGCTGAAGTAGGTCTGAGTGGACATGTAGGCTCTAAAGTTTTACATTGTTTTATTTCTGAATGCAGTATTTTTTGTACATAATTCTACATTTGTAAGTGCAACTTTCATGATCAAGAGATTGCACTACAGTACTTGTATTAGGTGAATTGAAAAATACTATTTCTTTTGTTTTTTTACAGTGCAAATATTTGTAATCAAAAATAAATATAAAGTGAACACTGTACACTTTGTATTCTGTGTTGTAATTGAAATCAATATATTTGAAAATGTAGAAAACATCCAAAAATATTTAAATAAATGTTATTCTATTATTGTTTAACAGCACGATTGTGATTAACTTTTTTAACCACTTGGCAGCCCTAATTGCAATCTAGCCTAGTAACATCTTAAAGGAGGTGCAGAAGTCATTCTGGGCATAGGAGAGCAAGCCCCACTGAAAGTCTAGGGGACTTGCACTCAAGTCATAGGCACTTATGAAAATCCCAACCAAAATAACTACTCACAATAATACAACAGTTTAAAGAAGAGAGATACAATTAATACTCAATCAGATTTTATGTAAGATAACTTGCACACAAGTGTCAGGCATGGTCAAGGTGATATTTTAGTCAATGTAAACTACCATTTTAATTAGGCTGGATGAGGTCCATCTTACTAACAACTCAGGTTAAACTGATGTGCTTTACTGTGAGCTACCAACATGACTGCAGAATGCAATGGGTTCAGAAAATGTTCTCAGAAGTGGAACTTTACCTTGCACTTTACTCTGAACAAGATGCAGTGAGAAATGAGATTCAGCTTTTGGTTTTAACAAGAAAAGCATTTAAACTAGGTACTCAACTACTTCAACCATCTTCAGGTCCTCTGTATCTCATACTTGTTATCCATGAGCCAGACAGACAACTTTTGGTACCCGTCAGTGTTGGCAAATTCCCATCTAGTTTTGAAAGGTCCATGCATACACACTACAAAAATACTGGTGGTCCTTTCTGCATGGTAGCTTAAAGGTGGAGTTAGGCCTGTTTCCATGGAAAATGTACATGTAAGTGTAGGCATGGAGTGAAAAATGGGTATGGCCATATTTTGACTAAAAATGAATACATCTTCACCTAATTTTGGGTAATTACATTTCATTAAAACAATGAAAACTATGCAAATTTGTCTAATTTGCATGGGAGTTGCCATGGCAACTGCCAACAACCTATCAACAAGGAGGAGGTCACGCTTCACATGAAAAACTATTGTGTTCCCACAGGCATTATCGTTTTTTCAACTTAAAATCAACATTTAGGAAGTTGTGTACAATAAGTTATTTTGTGACCGAAGATTTATGTATTTCTTCCTCTGTTTGCTTCAAATTTGACTGTGATGCACCTGTGATTCCTGAATAAATCATGGAATCCAATTCAGAAGTTCCCTAAAAGCATACACAAACAGCAAAGGCCTAAACATGCATGATATGAGATGTGGAGGCTCCTTTCACAGACCCCAAATCTCACAAATCAAAAGGGAAATGGATCATCATCCTCCAGACTATGAAAAAGTCTGTATATTTTGTGACAAAGTATCCAAGCATGTGAAAAGGACCGAGACCCACTTCATCAAGCAATCGATCAAGTCAAGTAGTGATGTGCAGAAAAGAGCAGAAGAGTAGATGAACAGAAAGAGATTGGCTATTACATCAAGGGAGCTGGTAGCAGCTGATGCACAGTATCAGATCTTGTTATACAGTGGTGGTTCTCAACCTGTGGCCCAATGAGTACACCAAGATGGCATTAACAGGGAACACAAAAGAGCACACCATGTTCATAAATTCAAAGACTCATACTGTCCTTTCCCCTAAGGGCAGGTCTACACTTACTTCCTGGTCTGGCCGTAAGCAATCGATCTTCTGGGATCGTCTTGACTAGACGCGATAAATCGATCCCGGAAGTGCTCGCCGTCGACGCCGGTACTCCAGCTCAGCGAGAGGAGTACGCGGCATCGACGGGGGAGGCTGCCTGCCACGTCTGGACCCGCGGTAAGTTCAAACTAAGGTACTTCGAATTCAGCTACGTTATTAACGTAGCTGAATTTGCGTATCTTAGTTCGAAGTGGGGGGTTAGTGTGGACCAGGCCTAAGATCCCCTAAGATCATATATATGCGGTTAGTGGAGGTGTGCAGAAACCTGCCAAGCAAATCCTGTTACCATGGTAAGTGAAATACCTCACAGGCAATGAGATACTCAACCAACTAGGTTATGGGATATCCTATAGTTGGCTGGAGGAAATGGACATTGCCCTCTGTCTACAGAAACTGGCTAATGAGGACAAGGCAGGTGTGGCAATACCATCCAATGTTCTGTCCTGCATCCCCACCTTTGGCATATAACATCCACAGACTTTGAGACTCTCAGTGGTGCAGGGACATCACACAGAATAAATGGTATTGTAGTGCAGCCTCAGTTACCAACTACTGGACAACCCAATAAGCTTACACATACAGAGAAAGTATAAAATAAAACAAAAACAAACTACAGCATCACTCCCTCCACCACTAATGCTTCCTCCTGATAACGTCTGTAACCAAGCTGGCCCTCCTGAGATGGAACCAGTGGGGACAGACTATGAAGAGCCCATTCACAATGCTCAAATTAAGAACCAAGTATGGTCTCTGGTCAGGCAAACAAATGTAAATGACCAGATGGTCAGCTCCTGGACTGGCTTAACGTCCATGCATGCGCAGTGAGACTCAGGTCAGTGCTGGGTATTTGGGAACCAGAAATGTGCCAGCAATGGAGGTGTCTATGGTGTATGAAATCCTGAAGACCGAAAACACTGGAAAAACTTGACTTGAATGATTGAACATGTGCCTCACCAGGCACTGTATGCCAAGGCTGCAGAAATACTGTGGAAGGATGACAAACTCAAGTTCATAATCAGAATGGGAACATTTCACACATATGCGATGTGTCTCTGATCATTGGGAAAAGATTCCAGGATGTTGGTCCCACAGTTGAGTTCAGTATTATTGCTGAAGGTTCCATCAGCAGTGTACTGGAGGGACAAAACTACAATTGAGCTGTCAGACTACATAAATCAGTGTATGAGGCCCTGCTTTTATATCTGAATGACCACCACCTGGTTTACTTAAAGCCTCAATGACAATAATCCAGATGGAAAAGTTGTGCAGCAACACTACACAGGAACAGCTGAATGATGTCCAAACAGAGGACAGATGTTTGATGATCTTTCAGCTTTCAACACACCCCTGAACTTCTTGAAGCATGAAAATGGCAGGCTATCAGCATTCTGGATTAACTACACTGATATGGTTGAGGTGGCTCTTGGGCCTATTTGAGTATCCAGAGAAGGTGACTGGCTTCTTCACCTAGCAATGGTAAGAGCAATGATACCCTGGTACTTTGCTTAAGATAAGCAGAATTATGCAAGATGTCTGTTAGTATACTACACACAAATGACATGGCTGAAATAGAACATCCTGAGGTGTATGATAATTTTAAAAAAAGGAGGCTTCTCTATACAGATGAGGTTATCAAACCACTGGGGATCAAGCCATCGAAGAGACTGTCAATAAGGGCACACAGACAGCAGGCGAAACCAAAGGATTCGGTCTTATAGCTGGGGCAGGGTGCAGAAGTACTTGTCTGAGGAAACTAAGACAAATGATCAAGGTCTAAACACCTGGCATATCTCATGCAGAACCATCAGGCATACAGAGAGATGAAAAAGATGTGAAGTCACAGACGGATACACTGGAGAAGACGGCGTCAATCCCTTTTCAGAGACAAATGAGTTAGGCTGTCTCCACTGATTCTGTAGCTCCTGCAGGCATTTGAGAGGATCTGTAACATGCAAATGAGAAAGGAGAAGGTGCATACACAGCATTGACATGTAACTGGCTAGAAACAGTGCAGCCAACCCAGAACATCTATGACAGTCTGCCAAAGCAAAAACTGAAGACATGCAACGACACAGAAATCCAGTAAAACAAAAGCCTCAAAGAAGAGGATATAAAAGGCAGATCACAAGGTTTTTTGGCAATATGCTTTTGGTAGCAGCAAGGAGGAATTTGGACATGAGGGAAGTGTTGCAACACCCCTTAGGACCACTGCCCTGGGCTCTCTCCAACTTTGACAGCACTATGAGGAAGACAAAGCAGTCCTGGCAAGGAATCTTGAGAGAAGAGGGGGGAAAAAAAAAAAAGTAACAACAGCTGACAATACCTAGTCATTCTGCCTGCATCATAAATGGAATGGCTATTGTACAGAAAGTAAATGTTGAGAACAAAACATATAGTGATCTGTCAGAGCATGTCTGTCAGTCTTGAAGACTGGAACTGACAACAACAGCATAGATATGATCTTTGAAGTGTAAAATAATATCTCCATTAAAAATTCAGGGAGGGAAAACAGAAGGTCTGGCCCTGGAGGACTACTGAACAACATTATATCTAGTTACAAGATCCAACAATGGAGAAACAGCGTTCTTGGATGTTATACCAGCAAAACTGTTCTCATCAAGTTCTTACGTGATGAATTGAAAAAGCCCCATTTCCTGGAGAAACTAGGTGAGAAAACAGTGTGACATGCCAGAAAGATTGTAACAAGTTTAACCAGAGAAGGGGCATCAAACTTTCTGAACTTATAGTCTTCACAAGAAGAGACAGACACTCTGATTATGTTACATGCAAAGCATGCATCAAAGAACCATGAATGAGTTATTGTATCTGTGGACACTGATGTGGTAATTCTTACTCTTCGTCTCTTCAGGGAGATCAGCAAAATCTACATAAGATGTGGTATCAAAAAAAGTGCATGAAGTATATAGAAGCAAGCAACCTTGGCACACTAGAATGTCTGAACATCCATGTTAGGAATGCATGCATTCACTGGATGTGATTCTGTTAGCACATTTTGCAGAATGTCAGGAGGTGATTGGACTAAAGCTGATCACCAGAGAAGAGACTCTTTCAGAGAGCACTGGCAGAGCTAGGGCAACACTGGGTCTTGTCTGCAGATCTCTCTCTTCTTCAAAAATTCACCTATAGAACGTATGCAGCTTGGTCAAATATCACAGAGGGGAATGAGCTAAGATACCAGCTGTTCCATGCTAAGAAAGGAGATGCTGAATCTGGCTAGCTGCCTCCATGGAAAGACTTCCACTAACTTCATGTTTTGTGTGCCAATTACCAGACTGCTGTCTGGTGTAGGAGCCTGGAGAAGTATCCTGTCATACCCAGCCCTGAAACATGGCATGGCTGGGTCATGGAGGAGGGTGAATTGACAACAGAATGGATGAAAGGCCCACCCACCTCTGAAGTAGTGTTGCAGCTGATAGCTTGTAAATGTAATACAGAATATAAACTCCCTGTTTTCTAGTGCCTTGCAAATGGACTCAAATGCTCTCCAGCATGTAGGCTGCAAATAAATGAGAACACGAATGAGGAGGATGTGAAAGTTAGTATGGAGGACAGTTCAGATGATGACATTCCAGTTAGATGTGGAACACTGGATTGTTAATAGGTTACCCATTTTATATTATTGTAGGCTTGATATGTCACTCAATGTTATGGCAGAACATACAACATTAGTAGCATTGAAAAAGCTTCAAAAAAACATTATGTGGTATTTAGATGGCAGAAGTGGTTTAATTATATATTTTGTAGATTTAGATTTGAAATTAAAGTCTAACATGATACCAAAATACTCTTTTTTGCTTATTAATGAACAATGTGCTAAATAAAATATAATCAAAGTGTGTCAACTTTCATTTAAATTATATAACAAAAATTTGCATATAAGGAATTTTTCCAACAAAAAAAATAGGTTCAGTTCTACCACTAATCTATTCTGCAGGAAGGTCCACCATAACTTATCATCCATTGACACGGAGCTATCCAAAACTCAGGAAGAGATTTTGCCCACCTAATGATACTAATGGACTATATTTTAGGGTTTAGCTTATGGACTATTGAAACATATGGGACTTCTGAAGACTGGGGTCTGCAGAGACAATGGATATTGTTCAGATTTTTACACTTGTGTGCCTCAGTTTGTGGAATGCTTTTATTCCTGACCTTACACGTAACCCTTCTGAAACCGTATTTATAAAACTTAATTTCAAAGACATCCAGCACAGAACATTAATTTGATTATGAGTTTATATTTCTGTTTTTAATATGCTTTATGTCTTATGCCTAAGAGATGTCTAATTACTTTTGTTGTTCCACAGTGAAATGAAATGAAACACCATTTCAGTTACATAACCTTGCAGGATTAGAATAGGATAGCATAGATATCACCTCAATTTTTTTCCCCTAGTTTTCCACACAGATGCTTTAATTTCAGAACAAATTTCAAACGCAAGTGGTCAATTAAGGAGAACAATTTGGGTTACTTTGGTGTAGCTTATAATTAAATGTTTTTAGAACTACTCTAAAAGGAAACAATGCAATTGTACTTATTGGGAAAATACAGGTAAGTTTCAAATAACTTGTCAACCTATTAATGTTAACTGAGGCCAAATACAATTTAAAAAAATAATGACTTCTTGTAAGTATATAAATAATTCTATTTAATTTTAAAATGTCACTAAAATAGTAGAATGTGAAAAGCTTACACAGACCCTACTTTCTAATCATATATACACTTTATAGTAAAAATTACCATTTATGGGATGAAGTTATTCTCAGTTACCGCACATTTACATATTTTAATGCAATATGTTCTGTAACCTCAAAGAAATTGATTCCACACTTACAGAATTTAAAAATGTTTTAAAACCAAGATGCCCAATAATTAAACCCACTCTCCTAGCTGAAATACACCAGTGTCTTAAGCCATGTCCCTCCCAATTTACACCTACCCAGTCAAGTATGTCCTGCTGATTGGGCCTAAAGATCTCACTCTCCTGCTGGCCAAACTCTTTGTAGGGTCAGGCATTGAATTGGAGATGCAAGCACTGATATCAATTAATTTTTCCACCAACATGCACACAAGAAATTAATACTATCTCCAATAAACCAAACAGTGGTGGGCCACTTTTCTGCACTCTTCCTCCCCTCATCCCCCAAACAATGTATGCTACCTCTCCCACAAATAAATTAATGCTGAAAGTTCTCCCAAAACACTTAAGTGTAGATTGTCTCACCTTAAATAAGTGATTACAGACCCCTTTGATGGGAAAACTGGGGAGCCCGCAGGCATCCCGTTTTAGGAGATGCAAGAGAGCAGGGGACCCTAAACCTAACACTCAGTGCCTCTGCACGCCCCATGTGTACAACCATTCCAACAGCAGCCAGCAATTAAGAGCTCCCACACAGGAGTGACAGCTCCATCATCCTGACAACAGAGCTAACTTTGCAGGTTTATGATGACATCACTTCACAGTTTATACTCAGTTCATATTTGGAAGGTTTTCTTTACAACTGTAAGCATGCCAAAATTTTAGATGAAAGGTGAGATTCTGCAGAAGTTGATAGCACTCACTTAGCAAAAGATTCCTACCCACGCTGGGCAAATGGAGTTTAAGATCGTTAGTATATAGTGATTTAGTTTATTTTTAAATGTCCTGCATTTTGGATGTATGACAACTTGACATATCACATGCAGTTAAACTGAGCCGTGGATCTTTTCTACCACACAATCAATCAGAAACTAACCTAGCTACCAAACACCTGAAACATTTGCTCTTCTTCCTCAAAATAATGTAGTTAATATTGAAAAATGATTAGCTTTAAACTACCTTCGTGAGGAGATCAGATTTATAAGATTAACAATTCATTCCAGACTATCTGAACAATTGGAAAATAATTTTAACAGGAAATTGCAATCTATGATTTCAAATCTATAGAACATATGAAAATAGTCATTAGACACTCAAGGTTTGCAAGCCCCAAACATGACCTACTTTATGTCCCTGTATCTGTTTGGCAATTCCACATTGCATTTTTCACTCCAGAACAAATGGATAATACACTGACTTTGAAGCATCTATAAATAAAATATAGCCAGCAGGCCAGCACTTATGTGGAACCCCACGGTAACAAATCAGCATGCATCCATGAGGGAGGAAAAAATTAGGAAATATTTTAGTTAAGCTTCCAAAGGGCCATTCTAAACAATAAGACAACATTATGCAGCATATATACTATCTTTTCCAAATGTATCAGCTAACACTCGGCCACAAACAAATCTAAATATATGCTAGTAACGTGAGTTGCTCAAGTTTCAGAATCTTATATTAGTCCAACATATTCCATTGATAGAGTTTCTTCTTTACTATTAATCATTTACATTGTGGTAATGACTAGATGCTTCAAATCAAGTCAGTGCTCCCCTGTACTAGACAGTGTACAAAAATAAGTGACAATCCATATTTCAAGATTATTGGAGTCTGTCATAGCTGAGTTATAAAACAAAATGAGATGTTGCAATAGATTCATAATCATCTTTATGTTTAAAACAGATACTTGGAATCCTTCATATTTGGAAGATCCAGGGGAATTTCTCTCTTAAATCAAAAGCTTTCCAAATGCATTGCTTGGAAATCTCAGAATGAATTCCTCTCCACCTCATATTCTATTTAAAAGGCTTAATACATTTCACAATTGTTACAATAACACTTAAAGTAGTTAAGTATTCCTAATTTTATCTGTGACTAGAACTGTTGAAAAAAAATTAAGCTTTACCTTTCTACTACCACTTGTCTAAAAACCTCCTATTCTATTGTTAAAAAAAAATTAAAACATTCTGTTTCAGCAGTCTCTCTTTTAAAAGGCTCTAATTGTTTTCTACTACAGTGAGTCAAACATGGCAGGAAATAAAGTGAAAAATATGCTGTAGCTGTACCATATGGGTTTGTGTACTATTCCACATTAAATACTGACCTAGTGTTATAGGGAATATGTTCATCCAATCAAAGACCAACTTCTGACATTCAGACTAAGTTAAGTCTATGAAACACCTGGTAATTTTTTTTAATGACCTCTCATCAAGGAAATCATTCAAATTTTCAGAGAGCACTTATGGTCTGTGCACAATAATGTATTAACTTCCTGCCAATGGAAGTTCTGATCATTTGCCAGAATGGAATGTGAATCCATACTAGGAAGTACAAAGATTTGATACTAAAAACAAAGTCAGTAATTGCAAGGCTTCACTTCTTAGTTTTCAGGTCAACCTCCTATTGCAAATCTAATTTTTAGATTAAAGTTTCCTAACTAACCACCAATATTTTTTTAACACTCCTCTGAATGCATCTGCACTGAAAACTGCTTTAGATGCTGAAGATTTCAAGTCATGAGGAAGAGAGATAGATACTAACAAAGTACAGCTTGCTGGTTCTTAGAGATTTGTTTTCCATGAGATTTAAAAGTTATGGTTTTAAAATAGTGACTATAGAGTAAGCATATCCCATTTTATTAAATGAATTTGCCAATTTTCACCTCTCAGCAACTACAAACTTATGAAGACAGTCTCTGTATAGTGTGATTATTTTCTGAACTCATCCTTGTTTAAGGACAGCATGATTCCTAACTTTTACATGTTGAAAAATGAATAAATTTTTGGTTGGTAGAGGGCTAAGACCAAATGGGGTTTTGTGCTTCATGACAAGTTATGCAGCTGAATGCATGTTTATAATGGAACTTTTAAATAAGCCCCAAACTCAAATTGTTTTATTCCAACTCACATTCTTCATTTCCCTGAACAGTGATTTGTAATGCGTTAGATCCAATTTGACCTAGATTTGTAACTCAACCAATGGGTACTATACTTGTGCACATTCTCTTATAGGGACACAGTGATTACACAAGCTATCAGTTCAATTGATTACATAATACTGAGACACTTATTGGTTAACCAAGCTACAAGTTAGATGGATGTATTGATGAACAAGGACAGTTGGCAATTACAGGATGCGCCCATTTTAAAATTTGTACTCATTACATTGTTCATCACAAAGTTACAAAAACGTGAGCAAAATCCAAACAAGCTAAGTAGTTTTTGATCCACTTCAGGATTTCACGTTCAAGGAACGAGGGCAGGACTGAACAGCTACCTGTCACTCAAGCATACTTTTTTTTTTTTTTTTAAATGTACCTGCCCTGTTAACTCGGTTACACATCCAACAGTTAAGACAGCAATTTGGTTCAAATCTAAACAGCAGAAAAGTAACACTATCTTTCATCAAATTAACAAAGCAGTGGGGCATGGTCAATGGTTTCTGTAGCAAACTACCTGTTGTGAGGCAGCGTCATTTAAATTCACAAACTGGGATTTTTATATAAACATTAAAATAGAATCAGTACAGCACTCCGTTTTATTTTTTTTTTTTTGATCTTTAAAAAAAAACCCCAGCTTTACACTAGCCTCATATTTAGTTTCCAAGGTACTGCAGATATTTCAACTTTGATCACACAGCTACATCATACATGTAGTCAGGGGGAAAATGAAAGTTTGACACCCAAACAGCATGGATGGTAATTTAGCATTATGGGATAAACTCATTAGCAGAAACATCCATCTAAAGTGACCAACAAAGTTAACTCGTATGCCGAAGACCAACTGTTAATTTTACCATCCCACTGTAATGAGCAGGATTAGCCACACGTATCTGTGGTTGTTTCAAGATCTCTGAAGTCACTGGAAAAAACACTATCAGCTTAGACAGTATTTGTTTTTGTTTGCCATCATGCAAACTATAAATGTTTCTTTACATGAAGGCTTGGATTCTGTAGCAAAATTTTGGTGCCACAAACACAGGATACACAGGGTCCTGATTACTGGATGTGCAAGAAGGAAGGAATCCAGCTAGACTTTCAGATCCCCAGCTGAAACTGTTCCATTGACAACTAAAAAACATTTTTACTTTTAGACTGAACACACATGATGCTGAGCTCTAGACCTCAATGACTTCCACTACATCATGTTTGCAGACACTTTTCAGTAGATCTACATTAATGTTTCTGCATAGGCTAGCACAACACCCCCTCTCTGCTGAAGGCTCTTTATCTTCCCCATTTTCTATCCCTATTCATCTGCCTATGTAACAGAAGACAAAAAAAAATGAATGTTCAACTGTACGGTATGCCCTTAAAAAACACTTTAGAATTTAACATTTTAAAAAACAAAAATGGTAAGTATAATATACATTCTAATTAGCTTTCACAAATGAGGTAAACACATGAATAGCTGAAACTTCAGTTACTCCAAATTCTTTTGGGGAAGGTGAATCACCAATTAGATGCATAAAGAAAACAACTCACCTACTACCATGAGCGTGAATTCAAACCCTCTCTTCACAGACTTTCTGTAAACTTGATTTGGGAGATTTGCAAACCCCACATATCCTTCAAGGTTCTTCTGTTGCTAATACAAAAACAAAGACATTTAAATAGTCAAAAGAAATGCTTGTAATTTTTTAATACACTTCAGACTAATCTTCATTAGCTTTTAACATCTGTAAAACTGTTATGCCAATCCTGATTTAAATCAAGATGTTTATTCATTAAATTGTAGACAATTTAGTAAACTGCAGCACCAGGCAGAAGACTGGAGTGGGGGATAGCCAGCCATTGTCTACAATGGTATTTTGCATAATTATAGCTATACCATTGTGGTGGTACTGGTGCAAACTCCCAGTATACATGGCACTGCAACAATATAAAAAGTGACTTAGGCCATGTCAGCACTATAGACTTCTGCCGTCATGTTATGTTGATCGAGTGTGAAGAGGTGTGATCCCTGACTGAAATAACTGTTAACAGATGTCCCTACTGTGGATGCAGTTATACCAGAAAAGATGCACTTTTAATGGTACAAAATATTTTGCTTGTGGGGGGTGGTATGAGACTGGCAAAACTGCACTTTGTATCAGTATATCTGCATCCACACTACCAGCACTTTACTGATATAGGAATACAGGTAAAGTAGATCAGCAAAGCACTCCTAGTATAGATATGCCTTTGCATTGGTGCAATTTAGCCCAATCTGAAACTGAGGCAAGTCACACCAGTGCACCACTTCTACATGGGATCATCACTAGTGCAGCTAGTTCAGTGTGATTGTACTGGTACAAAAAAAACCTACTGTAGATGTGACATAAATCTCCATTTCCTCACCAGTAGTTCAGAAGGATGCCTTTTGTAGGGAGAGTTGGGAAGGATGTGGGTGTTGTCAGTGCCTATTTTGCCACCTATTAATAAAGGCTTTTGCAGGTGCTTAATCCTACCCCTTCTTCAAACTAGATCAGTGGTTTTCAACCCACTGGCCACTTGCAGCCCAATCGGCACACAGCTGTGACCTATGTGACATCCTAAGGGCCATACAGGTAGTATATATATATATATATTGAGTGGGTGCAGTCCATGTAACACAGAGAGCTGCATATGAGGCCCACAATGGTAAATAGGTTGAGAACCACTGATTGAGAACCAGTAATACCCACATGGCTGGTATCTCCTGCTGTTGCTTTAAGGGAACCTTAGGACTGTTCATTTCAGATGTGTGAGGGGTGGGGCTTGTTTTTAAGGAACAGAAAGTTTAGTTTCATCCTTTATGTCAAGTTTTAAACTGTTTCTCTCACGGGGGGGGGGGGGGGGGGGAGAGCCGGGGGGCCTGTTCCATCACACTGTGCTGGGGGTGGGGGTGTTACACTTTGATGGTAAGCTGCTGTGTTCACCCCTATGCTATACTGTAGAGGAGAAGTTGCTTGATCCCAACCCCACTCCCACTAGGACCAGGACAAATAAAGCTTCTACATACCACACAGTGAAAAAGTCTTTGACAGCCCTGCTGCTATGAAGAAACCCTAGGTGGAACAGTAATTTCCCATAGAGAGTGGAGGAATCTTGTGTTCCCACAAAAATTAAAAACAACCTATATTGGTCTATTACGGACTACCACTTTTCTGAATCACCAGTGGATTAGAGAGTAATATTGTCTTCAATACTTGAGAACAAAAACAACTAGAAAAGTGAATATGCGCAGCATAGAGCTTCCCGATTTAAATGGGAAGAAGCTCATGATGGATTTTTCAGTGACAGGTCCTCAATACTAGAACCCACTTCCTCATTTGCTCCAACAGAGCCCAGATCTGTTGATTTCAGGTCATGCTGCAAGGGTTATTTTTTCAGTTTCCCTTTCCCCTTTTGAGCTATAAATCCACAATTAAATTGCGTGAAAGAACAGGATTGAGCCCCTAATCTACATTATCTTGCAAGTACATTGTGCACAATATTTTTACCAACAGTTGCAAATTAATGTAGTTCAGAGCAGTTCTATGTTGTTAGCCTTGCCATGCTTTTGCACTAAGACCCTAGGCTAAAAATCTTTCGCCTCAGTGCATGTGCAGCAGACATTTTGTAAAATAATAATATGCATGTGGTTTGGTTTTTTTAAACTGAAGTGGTTAAAGTCAGTAGCCATTACTATGTACTATGACCCATCAGTTTTCATTTTAGGAAAATGCTTTTTCATATATATATTTTAAAGAGAACATAAGTTAAAAGCTTTTCTATAGTACATTTCACACTTGTGTCTTCATTAGTACTGTCTGTACTCAGTAAAAAAGTGTTGCTGTGATATCATTACTGTAACAAGAAAAAAAAAAAAAACCTTTCCTCATACACATCCTGAACCTCAGGAGGAATAAATTACTTTAAAAAGCCAGTTACTCTACAAGTTTTGCTTTGATTAGATGCAGTGTTCTCTTTTTAATCAGTGTGGTTAAAGAGTTATTTAAACTATATACATTTCTTTTTAAAAATAAACCTATCCATAATCTATTACAATCATTTAAAGATATGCTGCATCAATGAGACCTCTTTTTAATGAATTAAACAGTGCTGCTTTTTTCATTACACAAAGAATGGAGGGAAGGGAATATCTAACTTTTGAGGTTATCTCAAGCTTTCTAGGTATAGCACACCATGACTGGCTGTATTAAATATTATTTTCAGCCTTTAAAATGGAGTGAATTTTGGTATTTATATTTTTCCAAATGTAAATACTTTCAGTTAGTTGTGAAAGCTTTTGCATTCATTATTTTTTGTTTCAATTTAGTTGGAGATGCAAAGAATATTTCCTTCACCTCAACTAGTTCAAAGTTGAGAAGTTTTCCTCTTGCAACTATGAATTAAAAACTAGGTGAGAGGATGAGATCTACCAGTTCTAAAAACCTAAGTGACACAGGACCAGATTTGCAAAGGATATATAGATATCTAATGGGATTTCCAAAAGTGCCCAAGCAGATTAGGCACCTAAATAGGGCACCTAAACACCTTTGAAAAGTCTGGTCACATAGTGACCAGAAATACCTGTAAATTTAGTGAGTTTTAAATGCAAAACATGTCTTGGTAGTTTTTTCCTAAATTTCTTATGTATCCAGTACATTAAGGTAGTTTCATTTAACAAAAACTTTAAAATGCTGGTTTTGTGCATTTTTATTGAATTTCAATTTCAATCCAAATGCAGCTTGACAAATGCTGAGAAAAAATTACTAAAGAAATACTTCATTCACCATTTTCGAGCATAATAAAACAAAAATAAATATCTGAATAAACGTATGTTAAACTATATAACTGATTGAGCTGCAATGACTGAGTGGTTAAGGTGCTTAACTACAATCCTCAACTTCATGGGTTCGCATCTTGCTCGTTCTCACAATAGAAGGTAACCTCCAGTTCACACAGTTGTAAAACGGGTACCTGACCCGTCAGGTTAGGGCAGTCAAAGACAGTGAGGCATAATGCTGGCCACATCACTATCTTGTGTACCACTGGCTATGAAACTGACATGCCTTAAACTGCATCAGCCTGATGAGCCATTGCTTTGGAGAAACTTTTACTTCACTATATAATTGCTTAAGTAAGTGTACAGATGCAGCATATACTCTTGGTTAGCAAAAAGTAGTACCAAATTTAGTACAATGTTCATTATAAATCAACATAATATGGTTACACACATTAATGAGAACGAACTTCTCTTCAGGAAAATAACCAAATGTAAAATGATAAAAATCAAGTTTAAATCACAGTTTCCTGCTTGCTGATTTAAATCATGATTAATCCCATTCCGCTTTTTATTTTCCAGCAATTTACTAAATTCTTAGCTTTTAAATTCCTCAAATGGTTTTTTAAAGCTGTTTTTGCTACTATTTCATTGATTGACTTCCACACTGTGAATCATTATAGCAGGTCAGAACATCAAGTTTTAAATACCTACAGTAGCTTAATGTTTTTATCCTTAGCTTGATTTTCATCCAACTGTATTCTGTAAAGTTTTAGTTCAACAGTTACTCTAAACAAACCAACACTTTTTTTAGTCCAAGTGTAATTGTAAAAGTAATGATACTCACAGCTACTTTGTAAACAACATATTTCCATCATTCCAGTGTTCCAGATATTGAGAGAGTAGATCCAAGGGTAACAGTAAAAAGTGATGAATTCCAAGCATTGCAATGTCAGGTCCAGCAGCACGCAGCAGAACACAAAGCAAGGGGAGGAAAAATGTAATGTTACTTACATTTGATCAACAATCATTTTAATAGTCTACAGAATTGCTTATAATTTGATTTAAAAAAACCAAATGTTTATTCCTTCATAGTACAGACTACACTAAATCCGTACAACCATAATTTGGCTTCCTGGAGCCTATGATTACAATGCAGTCTTAGTCCATGATCACATAATTTTTTTCCAACATGACCACCACCTCTTTGTGAACAGGATAGATGGGCTCTTTAAATTTGTTTCTCATTCAATGTGCGACCCAGGCCTTTTTAGCAGACACCATCCAAACCTCACACTGAATACAAAATTATGAATTTCCCCATGATCTTTTCTGTGGTACTCTGACTAGTATTCAAGTGCTACACACACAATATCATCTTCACAAAATCCCTGAAAGATGAACTGATACCACTGCATTTTACAGTGGGAGAACAGAGGCATACCAACTAAGGCCAAAATCATCGAAAGTGCCCATTACTTTTGAGTTCCCAATTTAAGATACCTATGGCTTGATTTTTCAGAATATTTAGCATTTTTATTATTTCTTATGTTCAATGAATAGCTCCAATTAACGCCACCTGCAGTTTAAGCACTCGGCACTTCTGTAAATCTGGCCCCAGGTGTCTTGAATTAGGTGCCCAGAAAATGAAGAACACAACTAGTGGCCACAAGTGAAAATTCTGGCAAGTGACCTAACTAGCATCACATAGCAACTCTGTGGCAGAGGCACAAATAGAATCCATTTCTCCAGGGTGGCATTTAAGTACCTTGACCACAAAAGCATCCTTTCTCTTCCTGCCATTCCTTGCCCTGTCCACAGAACACCTCTGCAACAAATGAGGTAGGGGTCCTACAGACACCTTTATTCACTACAGAAGTCTAAATTAAACCATGCTCAGTGCACCAGTCATGCCGTGCACTGTATGAGGGAAAAAACAGTATTTAATCATATAATTAAAGACTATCATAATACACATTCACATGGGGGCCAAACTGAAGCTGCATGAGCAGCCACAATACTGGTATTTCCTCACCTTTGAGGACTTGGCTTGGCAACTGTAATTTTTTTTTTAATATAGTTTTTATATTTCTTCATTTTTTAAAAAATAAGTAGGGAAAAAATACCTATCATGCAGAACCATACAGACGCCCACATGAATTAAGCAGCAGGTTTGGAACTATTTGAACTAAATGAGTAACTGGTAGCACCCTCCAAGTGAGCCAGTGACTAGAGGGGGATGAGACACACTTTGCTAGTGGCTTTCCCAGACACCTGCTGACATGATGAACCTGGATTCAACTGCACTTTCTGGAGGGGAGTGTTCTTTACTGGCCATAAACTCTTTTGTACCATCCCTCAAGCCTGTCTGTACCTCTCTGCTCCTATCCACCCACTGCCAGTTGTGTCTCAGCCACCTCACCCCCCAATTCATTCATGGTCAGCTGCTTCCTCTTCCACATTGCCTGGGCACCAGCAGCAGGAGCAAAGGAGAAAGTCTCCCTGCTCTCAGTTCTGCTGCCTGGTGACTGTGGGGCCTATTTCCGATCCTCCGTCCATTCACGCATCCAGGCAGAGTTCCTCTGGGCGGCATCCACTGGCTCCCTTGACGTCTTCGAGGAGCAGTGGGCGCTGTCCAGGGTTCTCTGCTCGGTGTCCCGTCAGGTTCCCTTCATTTGACCCTTTGACCTCACTCCTGTCCCTGTTATCTCATTAGTTGTCCCCCAGAATCACTTGGTTTCCAGGTCCTGTGGATCCTCCCCTTAGGCTGGGGGGAGGTCCTTTAGCAGTGGGCGTGCTTCTGCCCACCCACTTCCTGGATCCCAATAGGATCACAATGGTCCCCATACCTCCAAGCTGCTAGAAGGAGCAATTGCAGATAAAGTCCTGCTCAGCACCTGCAGCCCAAGACAAAGCATACTCAGTCGCTCTGTGGGTATTAGTAAATGCACAGTCTGACTGACACACAGCAGCTGTTTGGAGAGGTAGCATGCTCAGTGCTGAGAATCTTTTGGGAATTTAGCTTCCAGTCTCTAACACACCTCCAGCGAGCATAGTGAACTTCAGATTCTCAGAGGCTTGCAACTTGGCGAATAGGCCTTCATGGGATTAGCAAAAGGAACATCCCTAGCACCTGGGTGACCTCCAATGTCCTTGCCAAAATGTGGTAGAACTTTTTTTAAAAAGGTCTTATTCTGTCACTAACGTGGGCAAAAAAAAATTTTCCTTGGCTTTAGTCTAAGAACTGGCTTGTACTGTACCATTTTAACTGAAACTTTCCCAAAAAGTTCAGCCTGAGTTAGACACCTATCATGGAAAATTCAGCCCAAACAGTTGACTTTTGGCATAGTTACAAGCAGCTGAAAGCAGGATTTGAAAATAGAAAGCATTAGGCAACCTTATGCACATTTGGGAACATTTTATAGAATGTAATGTGCCACATTGGTAACTTACTCTTGTAAGAAATCCAGATAAATGGAATGCAGGCTTTTCTTTGTACAAAAGTTGTTTCGGAAAAAAAAACTTGTAGTTTGGCACCTTAAGAAACTGCACTTGCTGTATCTATTTTTTTCCCCAGTAAAGATGTTTAAACAGCTCCCCCTCAGAACCCTACCCCACATTCAGTTTATTTGCCTCTATCTTTTTACTCAGCTGGCTACAGGCCCAAGATGCTGTGAATAGAGTCAATTAGTAGAATTTCTAGTTTTAGGTTAAAAGTGTCTTAGGCCATGTCAGTACTAGACTTCTGCCGCCATGCTATGTTAGGTTAAATCAATAAACCACAATTGAAACAAGTAGTTTGTTAACCTATGGTATATTTAAAGAGTTACAATTTTTACAGTGTTAAAAGATTTTGATGGACCCTTGAAGTCTCCCACACTTGCTGGAATCTTAAGGCTTCACTGCGGATTAAGTTTTTGACATATGTCAAAACACCATTGAAGACTACTGATAAAGAGGTTTTACTCTAAAACTTGTCATAATTTACCTAAATATTAAAAACTAGGAAAGTATACTCCTGTTAATAGGGTGTATAACACTGTTTCTTCCTCTCACTATCATCCTACACTCCTGAGACATCCCAGAAGCAAATGACCAGGTAATTACCTGCACACATACTCTGCAACTGGCAATTTCTGTTACAGTGATACTAGGGATGGAGTACTAGAGCGGGGTCATTTAATACCACGGTGTATAACAGGACTGTGCAAGGCCCTAGCATCTGCTTTTAGGCAGCACTATCAATCCTGTTTTTATGAGCACTACAAAAACTGGCCAAATTCACATAACTCACCCTGAACAAGTGCATAGTAGAAATGGCATAAAAGGGAAAACAATTTATTCTGTCTTATCCCAAAACTTCTGCAAACGGGAAGAATTTTTTCTTCCAGTATTCAGTTGAATGTAGAAACATCTGCTAAGTCAATAATGAATAACTGTTATGAACAGGGTACCAAAGGTTTAGCACTGACAGAAAGGAAACCAGTAGAGCTACTCTCACCAGTGCGAGTCAGCTGCAGTCAGCAGAAATTATAAGGCTTTTAAGAAAGTAGGATTATTTGGCCTTGAAGGAAAATGTAAGGCTCTGCCCACGCAAGAAAATTAAGCTAACTTTTCCACCTGAACTGACTGAAAAGCACCTCACAAGATAACAATAACTGCAGCTTTCTACTGAAATATCTACGGTATGCCGAGTCCAGCTGACTGAGTCTCAAACTGGCACATCTGATGCACTCTCAACTCAAGTGTCATCTATGCCCAGTTAGATTTGGAAGAAGAGCTGGAAGCCAAGAAGCTGTGAGGAGCATAGCGACTCATGCTGCTCCTCTTGCTACAATGCCAGACAGCAATCATCCATGGGTATTGCTCACCAATACTGATAAACCAGCTGTCGTTTGTCAAAACAAGAGACTCAACCAGGAAATCAGCTAGGCACCAACTAAGGCACAGCAGCGCTAGAACAGAGGACAGCCAGAATTAGCAGGACACTGGGAGGTTATGGAGAGGAGTCAGAATGAAGCCTCCTCTGGTGAGTCACAGATGAATCATCTACACCTCTATCCCGATATAATGCGACCCAATATAACACTGGTTCGCATATAGCATGGTAACCCCGGGGCTCCGGCAGCGGGGCTCGGGTGGCGATTTAAAGGACCCGAGCTCCCCGCGGCCGGAGCCCCGGGCTCTTTAAATCACTGCTGGAGCCCTGCCGCCGCTACCCCGATATAACAGGGCTTCACCTATAACGCGGAAGGGATTTTTGGCTCCCGAGGACCGCGTTATATCGAGGTAGAGGTGTAGTGGGGAAAATGAAGACCAGAAGCAGGGGGCATTTCAGAGGTAACATGGGTTACGTTGCTGACTGAGGGTTAGTGCAAGGAGCAGAGAAGACTCAGTTGGCAAACCAAAGAGGTTCACCAGTTGAGGGATCGGTCAGCTTTAACAGCCCTCATATTTTAATCATAGGAACATATGTGTAAACCTTAAACCAGTGGTCCCCTGACTTTTTATCTCTCCCCTTCTCCCCCCCCGGGAGCCGGCTCTGGGTGGGTGGGTGGGGAACCCAGACAGGAGCAAGGAGGCCGGCAACCGGGACCTGAGCCAGAAGCAGAGCTGGGTGACGCTCCCTCCCCGCCCCTACGGGGTGGCTGACCCTGACCCCAGTCGCACCTTCCCCCCCAACGTTCCTCCATGCCTCCCTAGGGGGCATGCCCCACAGTTTAGGGACCTCTCACTTAAACAGATAAAGAGTGGCTAGAGTGGACACAATCAGCACTCCGGACTGAAACAACCAATGAGTGCCTTAGCACGAGCAAATCAGGCTGCTATCTAGAAAAACAAAACTAACTGGCAAAACTCAGTTACTTCTAAACCCAGACACTTGCATGCCTCTCGTATTAATTTTTTTCTGTCAAAGTTAAAAACCTTTACAATAGCATGATGCAATTTTACAATGCAAAACTTCTACATGGCTTCATTCCCACATGTCACTCAAGTCAAACATGCACTGTAGATAATCAAGCAGTTCTCATTTAATGCCACACCATTCTTTTCATTATATGCACAGAGCTATTCCATTCACTATTATGAGAGCAACGTTTACCTTATTTCTTTGCATATTCTCAAGAGTTCTTTGCCATTATCAATACTACTGCATTTCTTCTATTTAATATTTAATAGCATCAAAATCTGAAAGTTTATAGAAATCAAGAAACTACACAAATGACCTCTTGTTAATTTTAACTTATTGGCAGCAGGTGATTTTTTTTTTTTTTTTTTAAGTGTATGCTACCATCAGTAATGAATGTTTCAGGTCTTCCACTGTTCAAGAGTTGTATGTGTTGTGGAAGCACACAATTGGAGGCTTGGGAGGCTTTTGGTTCTCGCTCCTTCCCCTCTCCCCCCCCCACCCCTCCAATTTACTGACTGCATTAATAAAGGAAACTAAGTTGGAACAGAAGTTTCTCTCACTTTATTAGAAGTGGACAAATTGAGTTTGGTACAAAACTGCTCATTGAAGCAATATTCAACAGCTTTTTCTTTTTTTTTTTTTAAATCAAACCCGTCCAAATATTTCATGCAAGTCTTAGAGATTCCTGTTCTCGTATTGTATCTTCCACCCTTGTATACATGCAGAAAAGTGGATGTTACAAGAACACCTCTCTCTGAAGAGACAGAAGAATAATTTAAAGATTAAGATTCTAGAATAAGTCATTTTACTTTCTTCTCTGTAAAAAGAGTGAAAATGTTGAGGTCACAAAAGCAGGCCAACAAGAGAACAGAAAAGAAGTAGGATATTGGGAGACAGCTCAGTACAGAAATGGGGAAGAATATAAGGAGAGTAAGGCAAAGTAGTATGTTGTTTGTCAACATTAGAAACAGCAGCAAGTCCGTAAATATCAATTGTATTTTAGATAGTTTATCCAATAGACACTTGCATTTTATTCCTTCTTCCCACCTCTTCACCTACACCAGACATTCTGGCAGAAGGTCAGGCAACTGCCAGCATTAAGCTGAAGTTGCAAAAACTAGCTAAGTGTTTTACCCCTAAAATTAACAAAAAAGAATCAACTTTTTTTTAAAGTCTTACAATTTTTACAAGTGACATCTCTCATTACTATAACAAAGATAAGTTTCTCATGGGTTCAGTTGATGCATACCCACAAGTATGTCAAATTCAGTTTCTTCAAGTTGTGTGGGACGTGATTAGAACAAAAACAGATGTGGGGATCTGGGAGCAAACAGTATATGCAAATGCTTTCAACTCCTTTTATGACATCAACTGAATTACAAGATGACAGAGTCCCTTCAAAAATGAAAGGTGATTTTTCCAAAGTAAGATAGTTTGTCCCAAATTTCACCTAGGCTGTTTTTAAATATATTCTCCATATCTACCCAAGGTGAGTAGAAAAATATTTTCCCCTCAGAATATGTAGTTTGATTAATTCATCCATTATAGCAGGTGTCACCAGATGGTGTTAGTACAATTTCTTAAGAGTGCAAGCAAGTTTTAGTCTTGGAAGAAAATGTGACTTTCTTGCAAATTTCTAGGAAATGCTGAGGCAAGCAGTCAGTGTTTTTTCCACCTTAAACTCTCTAATTAGAGAGAATTCTTGAGGAAGAGAAGTTCGCTGGAAGCCAGGCAATGGTGTTTGAGTTGATGTCCCTGAAAGGGAAGCATTGCATGCATGCTGCTTGTGACCACTGCTGTTCCAAGACTGTATATAAGTGTAAAAAAACCAAACAAACTTCACTGACAATATACTCAGACTCCATGTTGTGTATTTCTCTTCCGACTGGAAGCCACCATACACATCTACTACAGCTCAGCAGAGGAGCAATATCTTTCTTTAAAATATTCCTGTACTCTGTAGCCTCTCAAGGCTTTATCCACTAAAATAAAGACCAAATGTTTTAAACATAGGCACGACTGACATATTGGCAAACCTTCAAATTCCTTCTGCAAACATTTAGCCCTGGGAAAAGTTACTGTTAGAGAGTTTAGCCCACTTACTCTTGAACATTATTTTGCTTTTGATATATAAAGTAGTCCTAATTTTCTTTTCTATAATTTTAAGAATGGGTCATTTTTATACTTGCTGTTGATGAATTCTCATTTTAGATCACTGAAGATGGAAGAGCTCTTTAAAGAAGTCTGTTTATTCTGACCCTACTCCCCATGTTTTGGGAACCAATAGTCCCCAAAGTTGAAACCACCTATTTCTTTGTCTTTCCTCTTATTTTCCCCATACCAGTTCTGGGTGCTTTTAACACTGTGGCTTATATGAACCACTGCTACCTGAGTTTAGCTAAGAAACAATCTGTTTGAAGCAGGTTGTGTTTTCAACAACTCCTATTCTTCACTATGTACAACACATTTTAGACACTAAAGCTAAAACCAAAAATCACAACCTTCTGAACATTTAGTTTTTACTTTTAAATATTGCTTTAAAAAACTGTTTCCGTTAGCATATCTGTTTGTCAGGATCTACTAGTAAAAAAAATGCTTCGTTACAGGTCAATTGGATTAGCAGCATTTAGAAAGTTTCTATATTTTCCTGGAAAGAACTCAGAATTAAGTCTAAATTACGATTTTGGAAGCTATCCCCTGAACATCTGAAGACTTCCAGTTTTATCAAAATATTTGGTGGATGGTTATTAGAAGAAAGGAGGGATTGTGAATTTGTAGTCATTTTAAGAGTGACGTCAATTGAAAACATCAAAGTTAGGCAATAAATTGGAAAAGTTTGACCAAATGCACTCAAAACTATGGTCTGTGGACCACTAATGGTCTCGAGCACAGAGCTGGCTGGTCACATCATGTTGGTACTTCTTGTTTTCAACTGGAGAATTACAACAAGACAGCTAAATAAGAAATTTTAGTGAACATAACCTTTTCAACCTAAACAACTGCTGTAGATGCCAAAGATGTTTGCTAGTATAAATGGGAGGGAAGTAGGCTACAAGATTCAACAGATGTATAATCCACATTAACACCCCAAACTAGACTAAACTAAATGATAAAATGTAGTGTTAGACAATGATTGCAAGTGTAGTGATCATACAACTACATAATTTATGTACTGAAAGCTGCAAACCACTAAAATTTAGCCCATTTCTGATGCTGTTCATTCTGGGGCTAAAAATTGACTTTAGTTGCAATTGTTACTACTCCAGATGGTGAGAAAAAAGAATTCATCCAACAGAGTACTGATTACTAGCAGCTCAATTGCTCCAGATGGAAAAGTTGAACAGAGTGAGAATACTAAAGCTGTAATACTACAGAAAGAATCATTCAGGTGGACCAAAGCATCAGCCTGCCAACTGAGATTCTCTCTACAGGATCATCACTGCAGTCATTTTCAAAGCTTGCCCAAGACTATTCATTTGGATAATAAAAATTTAAGAACTCTGTAATGACCAAAAACACCCAAACATTAGAATAGTCTACTTTAAAGTTAAATAACCAAATAGTCTGTATAGATCACTTACTGAACATTTCAGATGTGTAAAGATTTGCTGCTTTTAGAATTCTAGCAGAACATCTCAAAAGAACTGTTTCATGTGAATACAAAATAAAATCACCAGATACCTAACCCACTACCTGTAGATAAATACAAAGACAAGAAAAGGAGGCAGTACACAAGCAAAGTCCTGGGGCAACTCCCAGATGAATAGCCCAGCTCCCTTGCCACTAGCTACTAGGAAGTGGGAGAATGCTGGGATTTCTGTTGCTTACTCCCACTTGGGAGTTTCCAGCCATCATACAACCCCAACTAATAGATGGCAAGTTTGAAGATGACTCTTCTTGAGCTGTATGAAAGAAGACAGCTTCCTGTCTTTTCTGAGAAGAGACTGAAGGAGAGATTTCTACTATACTCCCTCCCCCAGTGATAAAATGTATTGCCTGTTTCTGCTTTACATATCAGTAACAGCCGTTTGAAACTTACAAATTCTTGACACTTTTGCGGATGCCAGAAGATTCTGAATAGCAATAGTGAAACCCAGTACTTGGTACAACTAAAAACAGCAGCCATCACTACAACTATCTGCCGGCAACTTAGGAAGACATTCCTTCATTAATGTACAAATTGTTCTTCTCTAAGGTTTTCCTCAACCATAAATGTAAGCTTATATCCTGCAGAGGTTAATTGTGTAGTTTCTCTCATTTGCCAGGGAATAATTCTCACTTTCCTAGGGACAGTAGATTTTTCAAATCCTGATGTCACATTACTTGGCAAAACCTCCAAAAGGCAACAAATATAAGTCTTAGTGTTTTTTCCCCCCTTTGCTTTATTAAAGAGTATCTGAGTTTAGCTTCTAAATTAATAAGTGCTGTTTGCATTTTCAGAGACAAAAATCAAGATGGGTTTCCTGGCCTCTTTCCACTTTGGAAATTTCCGGTGTTCCAATTAAAAATTAGTTCTATTTAAGCCTGCATTTGCAGCCCAAATGTTTGAGCCGTAACTCAGAAGTCTACCATACCCTAATACTTTAAAATAAAAAATTAAATATACATTTACAGAATCTTTCATTCCAGAGGCTCTCCAAATGATTTAAGCTTTATCCATCACTGAAATGCACCCACTTCTGTAGCAGCTATTTAACAGTAGACAACAAAACTACACAAAAATTTAGGACAGGTCAACTACAACTGCAAGGTGAATTTACCTAGGCAGAATGTTATCAAACTGCCCAGGATTAACACTCCACTTATGAAAAATACAAGGGATCTTTAGTAGATGCCAGTTTGTCACGATCTCAGTTTTACATCTTATTAAAAAAACAGCAGCATACTGCCATGTCATGCTAGGCCACTGGTTCAGTACTGACAGACTGAAGAGTGTTACCTGCTTAACCACCAGTAGTACTAACTGAAGCTTGTGAGAGTATATTTTGTCTTTCAAAAGCCTTAGACTATGTATACACTACATAGCTTACAGTGGTACACCTGTACTGCTTCACTACTGTAAGGACTCCCATATAGCCACTCTATGCTGACAGGAATAAGCTCTCCTAATCAGCATAATTAAACTACCCCCAACAAGTGACAGTAGCTATATCAGTGGGAGAGCATCTCCCGCTGACAGCACTGTCCACATCAGTGAAGCTTATGTCGGTCGGGCAGGGAGTTGGGTTTTTTTTGTTTGTTTGTTTGTTTTAACATCTCGGCCAACAAAAGTTTTACCAACAAAAGTGTGAGTAGACATAGCCTTAATATTTAACATTAGAGAGACAAGGTGGGCGAGGTAATATCTTTTATTGAACCAACTACTGTTGGTGAGAGACAAGCTTTTGTGCTTACACAGAGCTCTTCTTCAGGTCTGGGAAACATACTCAGCGTCACAGCTACATACAAGGTGGAAAAGATTATTTAGCATAAGTAGTTAACATATTTAAAGGGACCACTCAAGGTGAAGTTAACACCCCTCCAGTCATGGGGGGAAAGGAAGGCAGGGGAAGACAGATGGTGGGATAGTTAGTGGCTTATAGATTGTTGTAATAAGCCATAAATCCAGTGTCTATTAATCCATGACTCGGGGTATGTCTACACTACGAGGGTAATTCGATTTTACTTAAATCGAATATGTGGAATCGATATTGCAAAGTCGAACGTGTGTGTCCACACTAAGGACACACTAAGGACAGTAATTCGACTTTGTGAGTCCACACTAACGGGGCGAGCGTCGATATTGGAAGCGGTGCACTGTGGGCAGCTATCCCACAGTTCCCGCAGTCCCCGCTGCCCATCGGAATTCTGGGTCGAGCCGCCAATGCCTTCTGGGTAAAAAAAATTTGTCGTCATCCGTCCGTCACTAACGCCCTCCCTCCCTCCATGAAAGCGCCGGCGGGAAATCAGTTCGCGCACTTTTCTGGTCAGTGACAGCGCGGACGCCACAGCACTGCGATCATGGATCACGCTGCGACCATCGCTGCACTTGTGGCCGTTCTCAACACCTCGCAGCTTATCATACACCTTTCCCTGAGGCAGATGCAGAGAAATCGGGCGAGGAGGCTACGGCACCGCCGTGAGAGCCTGAAGTCGGAGAGTGGCACAGAGCTGTCAGAAACCACGAGCCCCAGCGCCCAGGACATCACGGTGGCAATGGGGCATGTGGATTTTGTTGAACGGCGATTCTGGGCCCGGGAAACAAGCACGGACTGGTGGGACCGTATAGTGCTTCAGGTCTGGGATGAATCCCAGTGGCTGCGAAACTTTCGCATGCGGAAGGGGACTTTCCTCGAACTTTGTGAGTTGCTGTCCCCTGCCCTGAAGCGCAAGGACACCCGCATGCGAGCAGCCCTCACTGTCCAGAAGCGAGTGGCCATAGCCCTCTGGAAGCTTGCAACGCCGGACAGCTACCGGTCAGTCGCGAACCACTTTGGTGTGGGCAAATCTACCGTGGGGGTTGTTGTCATGCAAGTAGCCAAGGCAATCGTGAAGGTACTGCTCCCAAAGGTAGTGACCCTGGGAAACGCGCAGGTCATCATAGATGGCTTTGCCGCGATGGGATTTCCAAACTGCGGAGGGGCTATCGATGGGACTCACATCCCTATCCTGGGACCGGACCACCAGGCCAGCCAGTACATCAATAGAAAGGGCTACTTTTCAATGGTGCTGCAAGCACTGGTGGACCATCGGGGACGGTTTACAAACATCTACGTCGGATGGCCGGGCAAGGTTCATGACGCTCGTGTGTTCAGGAACTCTGGTCTGTTTAGACGGCTGCAGGAAGGTATTTACTTCCCAGACCACAAAATAACTCTTGGGGATGTGGAGATGCCTACAGTCATCCTCGGGGACCCAGCCTACCCGCTAATGCCCTGGCTCATGAAGCCCTATACTGGCGCCCTGGACACAGAAAAAGAACTGTTCAACTACCGTCTCAGCAAGTGCAGAATGGTGGTGGAGTGTGCTTTTGGCCGTCTCAAAGGGAGATGGAGAAGCTTACTCACTCGCTGTGATCTCAGTGAAACCAATATCCCCATCGTTATTGCAGCTTGCTGTGTGCTCCACAATCTATGTGAGAGCAAGGGGGAGACCTTTATGGCGGGGTGGGAGCTAGAGGCAAATAGCCTGGCTGCTGATTACGTCCAGCCAGACAGCCGGGCCATTAGAAGATCCCAGCGGGACGCCCTGTGCATCCGGGAGGCTTTGAAAGCTAGGTTCCTGAGTGAGCAGGGCAACCAGTGACTTTTCAGTTTGTGGACAGAGAAGCTGAACCTGCCCCCGTTTCTTTACCCAGTTCATTTTGACTATCCTCTCCAGTTACATACCCCCTTCACCCCCTTCCCCTTCCCAAAAAATAAAATCATTTCGATTTTGTTAATGAACAGCGTTGTCTGTATTGCTGTTTTCGCGGGAATATTTTAAACCGGGGACGCAGACTGTGGCGGGGGGCGGGTTCAGTGTTCTGATGCAAATGATGCTTCTAAACTCCCGGAATGACAGGCTCCGCACTGGTGGACTGGTTATTTCAATGGAGAACATGAAAAACACCTCCCAGACTGACCAGGGTAACCAGTGACTGCACTGTGTATGTGTCCTGATGCTGGACCTGACACCGCCTCTGTACCCTGCTAAAGGTCACTGTCCTGCCCAATTACCAAGCCCCTTCCCCCCCTCCAGACAGACTCTCCCTCAAAAGAACCTGACTGAAACAGTAATGGACAGAAACAAACATTTTATTGCGAACCAGACATGAAACGTGGGGTGTGAAACTTGGACGGGGGCTTCTGTGAGGTGGGTGGGAAAGGACTTATGAAATTTTGGGGAATGTCAGCCTTCTAGTGCTAGAGCAGTCTGCAGGGGTTGACTGAAAGTTTTAACGGCCCTTGCCGCCCCTCCTTCTTTGGAGTTTGGGTGAGGGTGGTGTGGGACTTGGTGGCGGGTGAGGGCGGTTACAGATAGACTGCAGCGGGGCTCTGTCCTCCTGCCTCCGGTCTTGCAGAACATCCACAAGGCGCCGGAGCGTGTCCGTTTGCTCCCTCATTAGTCCAAGCAGCTTTTCAGTAGCCTGTTGGTCCTCCTGACGCCACCTCTCCTCCCGTTCCATGACTGCTCGGTGCATTTGTGACAAGTTCTCCCTCCACTGTGTCTGCTGGGCTGCCTGGGCTCGGGAGCAGTCCATTAGTTCTGAGAACATGTCTTCACGCGTCTTCTTCTTCCTCCGCCTAATCTGCGCTAGCCTCTGGGAGTGTGCTGAGAGGCTGGGTTGGGAGACAGTCGCAGATGTGTCTGTGTGAATTGTGAAAAGGGAGTGAATTCCTGAGACAGATAAATGAAATTGTATACAAAGAACCTAGTCTTTCTCTGTGAACAAGACCATGCACTGCACCTCTCACATGCGCACTCAGGACAAGGTCGAATTTTCGGCCGTCGCCTTCAGTGCCTGTGGACTTGCGGAGGTCTTGGACTGTTCAGAGAACTGTGGCTGGAGACTTGAACTTCTGGAGCGGGCAATAATGGTAAGCCGCAGACTTGTGGCTGCTTAAAACTCCAGCAGTAGCACTGGCCTCCTTTCACATTGAAAGCAATGCCAGTCTCTGCTGCCAGCAATCAGGACAGCATCAACTCTGCCCCTGTCCCACCCCCTCGCGGCTGTCCCAGGGAAAGATCCCTGTATGCTGCCCCTCTCCCTCCACCGCGTGGCTGTAAAGCAGTCCCAATACTAACATTCCCCTCCCTAATTCAAAGCAGGGCGTCATGAGCGACATCACCCTCCTGAGGATCCCGGACACCCAGAGAGAACGCATGCTGCGGGAAAGCATGCAGAAACCGGGGCCGTATGCCGCCATGCTATGTCGGGCCATGATCCCGGAGTACTTGATTGTGGCGTGGAGGGGGCATGTCTGCTACCACGGAGGGCCCACTAAGATCGCCCTACCCCGGAACCTGATCAACAGGCTTGAGCTCTACCTCCACGAGACCTACGAGGAGTTCTCCTACGAGGATTTCTCGTCGATCCCCGGCCACATTGACCGGATTTTCGCGTAGGTGCACTGGGACTATGGAGTGGAGCGTCTTGGGCCTGGGAATCATGGAGTAACGGACATTGTGAAAATTTTTTAAAACACTTGGGACTAAATTGAGAAGAGCCCAAGACAGAGAAATCATGAAAACCCATTTGTTACCTTTGTAAATATTCCTGTTTTGTACCTGATTATTTTTTTACTAGTTTACAGAACTTTTATAAATGTACATTGTTAATAGTATAAATATTACCGTTCTGTTTTAAATAAATGTTTACATGTTTACAGCACTTACTGCTTGATCCTTCCCCTGATTCTGTGTCCGGGGTAAGGGATGGGGACGGTTGGTACGGGATCTCGGTAAGGGTGATGAAGAGCTCCTGGCTGTCGGGGAAATCAGCGGTGCCAGCGCTGTCGACTGCCTCGTCCTCCTCATCTCCTTCTTCATCTTCCCCGTCCGCTGTCATGTCCGACGAGGAACCGGCCGCGGACATGATCCCATCCTCGGAGTCCACGGTCAGGGGTGGGGTAGTGGTGGCGGCCGCTCCCAGGATGGAATGCAGTGCCTCGTAGAAACGGGATGTGTGGGGCTGGGATCCGGAGCGTCCGTTAGCCTCTTTTGTTTTTTGGTAGCCTTGTCTCAGCTCCTTGATTTTCACGCGGCACTGCGTTGCATCCCGGCTGTAGCCTCTCTCTGCCATGGCTTTGGAGATCTTCTCGTAGATCTTAGCATTCCTTCTTTTGGAGCGCAGCTCTGAAAGCACGGACTCATCGCCCCACACTGCGATGAGATCCAAGACTTCCCGATCAGTCCATGCTGGGGCCCTCTTTCTATTAGATTGCACGGCCATCTCTGCTGGAGAGCTCTGCATAGTTGCCACTGCTGCTGAGCTCCCCTCGATGTCCAAAGAGGAACTGAGATTCAAACTGCCCAGACAGGAAAATGAAAATGAATTCAAATTTTCCCGGGGGTGTGGCTGGTCAGAGCATCCGAGCTCGGACTGCTGTCCAGAGCGTCAACAGAGTGGTGCACTGTGGGATAGCTCCCGGAGCTATTACCGTCGATTTCCATCCACACCTAGCCTAATTCGATATGGCCATGTCGAATTTAGCGCTAATCCTCTCGTTGGGGAGGATTACAGAAATCGATTTAAAGAGAGCTTTATGTCGAACTAAATGGCTTCCTGGTGTGGACGGGTGCAGGGTTAATTCGATATAACGGCGCTAAAGTCGACATAAAAGCCTAGTGTAGACCAGGCCTCAGTGTCCAGCGAAGTTATGAATTTAAGCTCCCAAGTTTATCTTTTGAAAATGTTGTGCATGTTCTTTTGAGGATGAGGACTGATGTCAAATATAGAGTGACCGTTTTGTGAAAAGCGTTCACCCACGTTTAACGTGTCTGAATGAAAGTGAAGTTTTGTGACTATACCAACAGCAAAAACCTCTTTTGTCCAGAGTCTTCTGCCAAGGCAATTCATCTCTCTGCCCCTGGGGGACTATGGGTCAAAGACACTCACTCCTGAAATCCCTAGACTGCTACCAATTTTCAGGCTTATTAATGTATAAGAAAGCGTATATATTCAGCAGTGGGGCAGCCCAAAATAGGACTTTATTTCATTGTTGCTTATTATATCACACTCATTTGGCTTAAGAGGACCAACTCAACTTGAATCTTTGGTTTTATAATGCCTCCCAAAAAAAGACAAAGATAAGACCTGAAAACTCCAGGGACACCTAAGTACTTAACTCATTTGTTGCACTCGAAGTAACAACCTCTTTTAGTAGCTGCAGTTTGTGAGATCACTTTGAAGGTAGACCACAAACTCCTAAAGCTGGTTGTTGCAACCCCCAAGTTTCTTCGGATTCCATTTTCCCCACTCTGGAATCCATTTCTGTAGTTATTCAGGATTAGAACTAATATTAGGTACTTAGGGTGGAATCTCCTAGAGGTAAAGAGCGGAAAAAATGAAAAACAAATATATCTGATTTGAAAATACAGGAAGAGAATACTAAAACTTTCTCAAAGTCCTTGTAGAAGGACAGAAAGATAGATGCTAGAAGGTCTCTAAATCAAACACTGGTATATTAGGTTTTCCTCTGATGCCCTACAGGGATTTTAGTGTTGTTCTATTCTTGTAATGAGAGGGTCACAATTATCAAGAGCATTCATCAGATATTTTTAATTATTAAAAATGTTTACTTCTATGTCTGTATCTACTACTTTCTTTTAAAAAACGCTATAAATAAGGAATGACTAGCGAAAGAAGTATGGGGAAAAGGTAATATTTCATACATTTTAAGGTCAGAGGTGACTATTAGATCATCTAGTCTGACCTTCTGTATAACAAGCCATAAAATTTCATCAAGACTAAAATATCTTCCAGAAAGGCATCCAGTCTTGATTTGACAACTTCAAAATGAAGAATCCACTCTTCTACTGGGAGTTTGTTCCAATCACGCTCAAAAATTTGTGGCTTATTTCTAGTTTGTCTCTTTTCCATGTACTGGTTCTCATTATGCCTTGCTCCACCAGACTGAAGAGCACTTTAGTATCCAGTATTTTCTCTCCATCAAGGTACTTAAACACTTATCAAAGAGGTCAAGGTCACTTGATTAACAGATTGAGCTTCTTGTAGTCTGAATGTGGGGCATTTTTTCCAGTCCTCGAATCATTTTGGGCTCTTCCCTGAACTCTCTTCAAATATTCAACATCCTTTTATAAATGTTGACAGCAAAACTGGATGTAGTATTCCAATATTGGTCTCACCAAAGCACTATACCGAGGTAAAGTCTATCTACTGTTTTCTCTATGCTGAGACAAAGAAGTGAATCATATTTGATTATTTTTATTGTTTAAATGCAAAACTTTCCCCATCTAGATATAAATCATTCTCCATGATATCTGAGGCCTTTATCTGTTTTGGAACAATATTTTTCAAAACTGGTTGCAATCATCTATACAATGGAGTCGCATCTTACGCGGGGGTTAGGTTCTAAAAATCAGCGTGTAAGGCGAAAATCGCGTATAGTCAAAATTATCCTTGAAAATTCCTTAAATCACCCATAAAGTACAGTATACATGGTTGTGTACAGATTACAACCCTATACAGTAATATGTATAAATGTATAATGTATACAGTAGTGTACAGTATATAATAAAGAGTACATATGCAAAATATAATTTTACAGTACTGTATTTTTAATTACATAAGAGATACTGAAGAATGAAAGAATAAAAAAGGAAAACAGTAAACCTAACCACTCACCATTCATTCTGGATATTCTTGCTAGTCTACTACGACGATTAGACTACTAGGGGGGTCGTCTGGGCTTGGTGTTGATCTAGAGGATGATGGGCCACTCATCTGCTGCTGGTTGTTTTTTTCTTGAAAAACATGGTGATCGGCAACTGTCGCTGTTGTCTCTTGAGCTGCTCAAACATTTCTTGATACGGTATCAAATCATCCATAATACAATGTGCGATTTTGAGGCTTCGTTCCATAGGGGATTGTATTCAGAAATTAAATCATTCAAGTGTTTTGCTGCTTGCAACACTTCAGCAAATTTATAAAGAGTCCAACTTGCTGGCTCTTCCCGTTCGTGGTCAAAATCATCTACAGAAGATGATGACATCAGTTCCTCTAACTCTTCGTTAGTCAATGTTTCTCTATGGCTCTCAACTAATTCTTCAATTTCTTCCTCAAGGATGTCAACGAAGCCATCACCACCCACTTGCCTGGTCACCTGAAGAATGCGTTTCACTTCTTTCTCAATGGTCGGGAAACCCTTAAAATCATTCACACATTCTTTCCATAGGTTTCGCCAACATCCATTGCCTGTTTAATATAAGCGATGCAATCGGCAATGTTGAAGGACTTCCAACACTCCATCACATTAAGATTGGGATCAGCATCCATAGCATTACCTATCTGTGAGAACATAAGCCTCATGTACGTGGACTTGAAACAGCGAATCACGCCTTGGTCGAGAGGTTGGAGGTGGTATGGGGGGGGGGGAGGGGAGAAAGACGACTTCAATGCCATTATGCGCAAACTGGAGTGCCTCAGGGTAGCCAGGAGCATTGTCTACGATCAGCAACACTTTCAAGTCAAGTCCTTTCTCTTCGAGGTACCGCTTGACCTCCGGAATTAAACACTTGTGGAACCAATCCAGAAATAATACTTCTGTCACCCAAGCCTTTTTATTTGATTGCCAGAACACAGGCAGGAGATTTTTGTTCTTGCCTTTTAGGGCACAGGGATTTGCAGCCCTGTAGAGCAAACCTGGCTTTATTAAATGCCCAGCCATGTTGCCACAAAACAAACACAGTCACACGGTCTTTAGCTGCTTTGAAGCCAGGGGCTTGTCTTTCTGATTTCGAAACGTAAGTGCGATTGGGTATTTTTTTTCCAGAAGAGCCCAGTCTTGTCCGCATTAAAAACTTGTTCCAGAAGATAGCCCTTTTCTGCTATGATTTTCTTTAATTGTTCGGGGTAGGCTTTTGCTGCCTCTTCATTGGCAGATGCAGCTTTACCAGTAGTCTGCACATTTTTGAGGTTGAAGCGGTTCCTAAAACTGTTAAGCCAATCTTGGCTGGCTTTGAAGTCCTTCTCATCAGAAGGCTGTCCCTCTGCGGCGGGAGGTTTGAACAGCACGTAGAAACTAAGAGCCTTTTCTCACAATGTGTTGCCATCAATAGGCACACGTTTACGGTTCATGCCTTCCAGCCAGACGTTTAATGCCTTTTCAGTCTTCACTTTCAGTCTTATCATGCACCTGGCTCGTCACCTTAGCAGTTACTGGAGCACTTTATGCCACGGCTTGACGAATTTCTCTCTTGAATCTTGATAGCACGGATGCTAGATTCATTGTGGCCATATTTACTTGCCACGTTGGAGACTGACATACCGTCTCTCAATAAGTCCAACACAGCCAGTTTTTCCTCCAGCGTTGGAACAGATCACTGTTTCTTCAGTTGAGCACCAGATGAAATAGTTGGCTTGAGTTTAAGGACCATGTTGTACGAAAAATATGTATCTTTAAACACTAGAATCACACTCAGCGTGGTGAGATGCTCACACTATGAGAGGCACGCAGGAACTGAGACTGAGGGAACAGCAGATTCACGTCTCCCATCTCATACTCACTCGGGGGCATATGCTCATTGCGCGCATATAGTTGAATTCGCGTAAGTTAAATGCGCGTATGATGCGACTCCACTGTACACTAAACTTCTGCCCTTAATATTTTGTCACTTTAAGAAACAACAGTGGCATTTTCCTCAGGAGAAAATTTAGGAGAGGAAACTTAAAATGAGTCAAAACCAAACCACCAGGAAACAAACTCAAGTCTGTATTCTCATTCCACTCCTCCCCCCATGTGAATCAAGGGATTTAAAGAGACTAAAACATGCAGAGTACTGGTCTTTCCAACAGCACCAACGTGTTCTGTCAAGCATGTGATCTGAATGTTAGTCTTCCAGTATCCAGGGATCTCAAGCTGATTCTATCAGACTTTCAAATGGAATAGTAGTGACGGCCAAGAAGAAAATGTGTCAGTATGAAAAAACTGGGCGATAGCGGCACGATAACAACTATGTTGTATGCAGGGTAATCTGGTTCTAAAATGAAGTCAACGTGGTAGTATGTGTGTTAAAACAAGGTTCATTCTTTTATATACTACAGACAAATTGGCCACTTTCCTCTTGAGAAGTGCTATTTTCTAAGATGTTTAGCAGCATGGTATCTACATGCTCTATTATTAGGGATAACTAAGAGTACACTAAACAGCTATTTTTCCTCACATCCACACTTGATCAATGCAGTAAAATAGGTTTTGCAAAGCAGCTGCACTTAACTCTGAAAGCGAAGCTACAAAAAATTTGATTAGTAATGCAAAAAATCCCCTACCTAAAAAAAAAGCTGCCCCCATCCTGGTACAAGACATTAAAAACAGTACTCTTAAAAGTGATTAAAATAGGGGTTAAAAAATTCACTGATGAACTCACCATTAGCAAATGGGAAGCTCGACAATTGAAAGAAGAGGAGAGATTATCAAAACTATCAGATTCTACAGAATTTAAGCTTTCATTAAAATTCAGTTTTAGCCCTTGCAGTTGTGAAAAAGCTTCACATCACCTACGCTAGGTTTCACTCCTCCTCACCCACAACACCTTTTTGTAGCCACCTCTGGCTAGGTATCTGCAGACCACTAGGTAAGTACAATTTATACACTAGCCCACAGTTGAACACTACTCAAAATTCAATTACTAATTTAAACACTGCTCAGGCAAGTTACTCAAGTCATGACTAAAATACCACTACTTACAGAGAAAACACTTGCAGATAGCTTGTGTTATTCATGGGTGAATAAACCAAATTTCAGAAGTGAGGAACATCTGTAGCATGCACATGCCTGTGTAGTCTCAATGGGTTAAGTGAACATAAGCCCTATCGTAAATTTAAGTAAAAAAAAAAAAAAAAAAAAAAAAAAAAGTATACCAAAATAACTACAATCCCAATCCCATCAAGCTACAGGCCTCATCCTATAGTTAGTTCTGTGAGTAGGCACTTGCAGGAGTGGGCCTTATGATTACAACAAAACTTACTAAAAAAATGTCTATCACCCCATTCAGACCTCACAGGTACAGTAACCAAGGATCTGCTGCTCCTTTTGAACTAAAACGTCCAATTATTTCTCTAACATTATGAGCATATGGTTTATGTAATCTCAGTTACTCTATTAATAACCTGCCCAAGTGAGAAAGGACAAGTCTGACCCCAACCAGAGCAGGGTAATAGAAACTATCAACTCAACAGCTGTATGCCAGTTTTAAAGATAACTTTGTTCGGATCATGTATTGTAGGATATAAGTTTTCAGATGTATACAATCAAAATCCAAATTTTTAACTACCAGGAAAACACTTGTTTTATTATCCTTTATTTAGAATTTAATGTCTGATGGATGTTTTTGTATATTCTTTGAAGATGTTCCATTAAAATAATTTAAAGAACACATCTAAAGCACCATTTTAAGTGAGACAAGTTATAAAACAAGACAAGTTATTTGGTTTTGTGGGTAAACTGAAGGAAATGCTGTGGTGTTTTATAAGAACATAGTTTAGAGTTCTGCTGTATCTGTCTCAGTCCCAAGAGGATGAATTACTAGTCTTCTTTTTACACGAACAGATATAAAACAAAAGTGTTGGACTTATATTAACAAGCAAGCTTATGGGCAATGCATATTACATGCTTGAACCTTATCATAGAATACCTATATGTTTATAGTAGCAGTGCATAAATTGCATAATGGGGGGAGGGATAGCTCAGTGGTTTGAGAATTGGCCTGCTAAACCCAGGGTTGAGAGTTCAATCCTTAAGGGAGCCACTTAGGGATCTGGGGCAAAATCACTACTTGGTCCTGCTAGTGAAGGAAGGGGGCTAGACTTGATGACCTTTCAGGGTCCCTTCCAGTTCTATGAGATAGGTATATCTCCATTGATTTATTTACATTCATCCAAAAATGAAGTTACCTTTGCAGACATCTATATGGGGTGATCAGTTTAAAGTGACCAATCTAAAAATTACTGATCTATTTCAATTTGACCAGAAGGAGACAGGCTGATCCATGCAATACCTATAGTTACCCCAATAACAGGATGAGCTAAAAGGTACTCAATTTTTCAGTTTCAGGGATTATAAAGATTCCCTCAGGCAGAAGCAATAGATTCTGACATGGTTTAAGTGGATACTGATATTTTCAAAGTGAGTCCTAAAATATCCTATCAGCCCCTAAATGCAACATCTGGATGATTCTGTAACCGTTATTTTTTAGCCACTTTTCAAAGCCTGTATTCACACACAACTTCCATTTATTGGTGCTGGTTGTTAAAGTGTCTGCTACTAAAATGCAGATAATATTGCTTTGAGCTAGAAAACAAATGCTGCTCTGCTTTGGATTTCAATGCTATCAGCCCCAATCTGCTTATCAATTTTATACTAAAGCGTGATGCAAAAGTGTTACAGGATAAGGAGACATGAAAAAGTTACTACAAAAATGCTTTACATAGTACTTCACAGATGCACAAAAAAAAAGCGCAAAACACAAGTATCCCATTCATTCACTAATATTTTCAGCAAGTAAAACCCACCTACATATGTTTTAAGGGAGAGGGAGAAGTTACAGGGAAGTATTTCCCTTCTTCCCTAGAATAAAGTATATGTCTGCACTTTATAAAAAAAAAAAAAAAACCTCACTACCACAACAGTTAATCTAATATATGGTCTCATCTGACAATTTACTGATTTTCTTTAACTTAAATAAACATCATACTCCAGATAGAGACTAATTCAGGCTTAACTGGGAAGAGAGAGGAAATGTAAGGAGAAAAGGGCTGAATATCAAACAGGCTATGTTAAAATACCTTAAAATAAATTTAGATTACTTGAACAAGTACTGTCATCTAGGAATAACCAGAGTGATCTAATTGGTATTTGTTATTTTTATGATAATCCTAGCTTCATAGCCCCCAGTGAAAAAAAATCAGTTTATATAACTCAGCAAACATTCTGGTATTCTAGGACCAATAAGGCATTGTTACAGAGATTAAAGAGGTATTAACTACCTCAGTGAAATGAAGAGGTGTACCCAATTCTCAAAGGTGCTGAGTACACATATATACACAAACAATGCTGATATTTTAGGCTTGTTTTTTTTGTTTTAATTGGACAGGGTTTTCACTAAACACATTAATACAGAGTTTAGACCAGGGGTAGGCAACCTATGGCATGCGAGCTGATTTTCAGTGGCACTCACACAGCGGCCAGGCTCTGGCCACCAGTCCGGGGCGCTCTGCATTTTAATTTAATTTTAAATGAAGCTTCTTAAATATTTTAAAAACTTTACTTTACCTACAACAGTAGTTTAGTTATATACTATAGACTTATAGAAAGAGACCTTCTAAAAATGTTAAAATGTATTACTGGCACGTAAAACCTTAAATTAGAGTGAACAAATAAAGACTCGGCACACCACTTCTGAAAGGTTGCCGACCCCTGGCTTAGACTTTTCAATGTACAAAAGATTATATATCTCCTCCACGAACTTAACCTTTCAGGTATAAAGCATTACACGATTGAAAACCTATATATCACAGTGCCTCTCAGATGGAGATTATAAAGGACAGTAATAAAGAACAAATTATAAACAAGTATTCTCAGATAAGATATTACTCCCCTGAGCCTCTGCTGTGTTATTGTGTCTTCACAAGGAAACATGCCCAAAGCTGCATCCAAAGATATTTAAATGTTACACTTTACATATTTATACCTAACTTTCCTAGGGACTGAAGTCCTACTGCAACAAAGTCACAGTATCTTAAAGTAACTAATACTTCCCCCAAAGTTGCCTATTAAGTTTCGCATATCCCATCACAACATTTATTTGGTCATCTGTCTTAAAATGTTAGTTAAGGTTTTGTCCCAACCTCTTTTGTAGGTTTCTTTTAAAAAAAATGAATAAAATAGAAGTTGTGTATCTTACATTTATTTAAAAAAAAGCTTTCAAAGGACAAAAAGTACATAGGTGGACTAATTTTAAATGAATATTGAGCAACTCATTTACTATCACTTCAATTACAACAAAGAATCAAATACACCATGAAACCCAGAAGTCTAACAATACAGCAAGCTCTTATGGGGTGTGACTGGATAACTCCAGTGAAAATGAGCTCTCATTCACAACACAGAAGTGGGGCTTTGGGGGTGGGGTCGGATGAAAGAGGTTAAAAACGTGTGTATATGTCGACTATGAAAAAGCTTTACCAAATAAAACACCCGCAACTCACAGTAACTAGGAGAGAAACATGCTGCATCTCTCCTATCTCACGTTGCCAAACACACATTAATCCCCCCCCCTTCTGTGATTTCAGTCCCACCCGCTTCTCTCTTGCATATTTCTCCTGCCTTAATTCCTGCTGCAAATTCCTTCCTCCCAAATTTGGGCGCAAACTAGAGGGGAGGGGGTACC
>NW_020698066.1:5945524-5950932 GCF_002925995.2 Terrapene triunguis | reverse complement strand
CGGGCTGGAGCCCTCAGCTCTGAGGATGCAGCGGGGCGGGGTCCCGCGGCGGGCTGCGCCTGGAGCTCCGGCTGCGAGCGAGCTCTCTGGGGCGGGGTGGCCCCGGCGCCGCAGACTGGAAGGGGGCGGCGGCTGGGCCATACCCGGCGTTACAGCCTCGCGGGCGGCGGAGAGACCCCCCCTCCTCCCTGCCCGTCATGGAGACCCCGAGCCGTCGCCGCCGCCGCCCACAGGAAACGCCGCCGCCCCCCCGCTCCAACTGTCACAGTCCCGGCTCCGGGCGCAGGGCGGCCCCGCAGACCCCGGGCTGGACACTCACCCATGGCGCTGGCGGCGGATCTGCTGCTGCTGTTGACGTTCCTCCACCTCAGCCGCGGCGGCACTGACCGAGCTTCCCCCTCCCCCCACCAGCCAACCCCAGCTACTGCTACTGCCGCTGCCTCCGCCCCGCCGATTCGCTAACGTCCCCTACGCCGATTCCGCAGCGTAGCCGCCCTACACCACGCCGCCCCTACGCACACGAACTAGCGAACAGGGGGACTTCACTTCCCCACGCCTCTCCTAGTACGCAGCAGCTTCCGGCCTTGCGGCCTGAGGTCCCGGACACTCTCGAGAGATTTCTCCTCCTCCCCGCCCCCTGAACGAGATTTGACTATTGCCCCGCCCCGTGGAATTGCGCGGCGGCCATTTTGAATCCGGGCAAATCCGGACGATGAAACGCTGTATTGCATCTGCGGCGTTCGCTTGGCTCAGCGTCAGGAGGAAATCCCCCCCGGACTGAGCCACGGTGATAGCAAAGTGGGGGGGGGGGGCTTGCCCGAATCAAAGATGGCTGACAAGCAGGGCTACGCAAAGCGGCTACTCCAACCCTTTCCAGGGCTATTCTGGTAGAGTCGTTATTCTCTACGCCGTGTAGACGCTAACGAACGCCGTGCTGCGTTACGTGTTCTAGTCGCCCCCCCGCCCCCGCCCCCATCATAAGCACCGTAAACTTGTGTCACCGATTTACGCAATTAGCGTAAAAGCGGCCGAGGCTGCGGGAAAGACGCGGGCAGCGAGGAGAAGGCGGGAGGGTGAATGGGACGGGGAGGTGAAGCAGGCGGCTGCCGGGGGGCGTTGGCAGGCGGCCCCGCCGGTTCGATGTTCCCGGGACGGGCTCCTCGCGCAGCAGACACACCCGCCTTCGCACCTGCGCTTGCCCTGCCCAGCGCGGGCTGGCTCAGGTTGCTGCTGAGGGAGAAGCGTCAAGGAGCGAGCGGCTCCCTCTCTGTGCTGTGTGTGATTTTCTTCAAGGGATGTTTGGGCCCAATCCTAATCTCTTGCAACACGCCCTCTGCTCCTGCACGCCTTGCCCTAGACTGTGTATTTTACATTTATTTTATATCCACTCTACAAACTGAACATACTGCCCTGCTGGAAAGCAGCTCCTTCTGGGGTGGAGAGCTGCAATCAAATACACACCTAGCGCGCCCCATACTGTGAGGGGTAGGAAGTGGGAATGTTGCCCAAGAACATTTGGCCAACCCCATCATCTTATGAAAATTGTCATGAGAAATAAGTGCCTTGCATGGTGTCAAGTATCAGGGGGTAGCCGTGTTAGTCTGTATCTACAAAAACAACAAGGAGTCTGGTGGCACCTTAAAGACTAAGGGTATGTCTACACTACAGGATTAATCCGAATTTAGATAATTCGAATTTGGGAAACAGGTTGTATAAATTCGATTGTGCGCGGCCACACTAAGCACCTTAATTCGGTTTTAAACCACATTAATTCGATGGTGTGCGGCCACACTACCCCATTAACTTAAACACAGTAATTCGGTGGTGTGCGTCCACACTAACCCTAATTCGAATTAACAAAATCGATTTAGGCTCTACTCCGTTCGTCGAGGTGGAGTACAGAAATCGATTTAAAGGGCCCTTTAATTCGAATTAACTGGCTCTGTAGTGTGGACGGGTGAAGGGTTAATTCGGATTAAGGCAGCTAAATCCGAATTAAAGTCCTAGTGTAGACCAGGCCAAACAGATTTATTTGGGCATAAGCTTTTGTGGGTAAAAACCTCACTTCTTCGGATGCATAGAGTGAAAGTTACAGATGCAGGCATTATATACTGACACATGGAGAGCAGACTTGTAGATACAGACTAACACGGCTACCCCCTGAATGCAAAGTAACTCCCTGCTCTCCATGTGTCAGTATATAATGCCTGTATCTGTAAGGCTTGGTCTACACTTACCCCCCAAGTCGAAGTAAGGTACGCAAATTCAGCTACGTGAATAACGTAGCTGAATTCGACATACCTTACTTAGAACTTACCGCGGTTCAGACGCGGTCCCACACGCGGCAGGCAGGCTCCCCGTCGACTCCGCGGTACTCCTCTCGTTGAGCTGGAGTACCGCAGTCGACGGCGAGCACTTCCTGGTTCGATTTATCGCGTCCAGACCAGACGCGATAAATCGAACCCGGAACTTCGATCCCCAGCCGTCGAACTACCCGGTAAGTATAGACCAGCCCTAACTTTCACTCTATGCATCCGAAGAAGTGAAGTTTTTACCCACGAAAGCTTATGCCCAAATAAATCTGTTAGTCTTTAAGGTGCCACCAGACTCCTTGTTGTTTTCATGAGAAACTAAGTTATTGTCTGGCTATTTTATTTTTTGTAGAAATGGCTTTCCTAAGTCAGTACACATGAACTTCTTCAACTATAACTATAAATACAAACAAAAGAGATTGGAAAGAACTAACGGAAGCTGTCTAAAAATTTGAGGTTTTGCATATTTAATTATCAATCTTCCTCTGTCAAATTCCTGAAGTTTAAATAATGGCCAATCTTTCCTGCTGTCAGCAAGTATTAATTTGAATCGTGTGTCCCAGCAGTGAATGAAATCTTTAAAAAACAAACAAAGTAAAACCATCAGAGAGTCCTGTGGCACCAGTAAAACCATGTTTGTATGCAGCAATTTGCAGAAAGAAGATAAAACCTTTGTAGGAGACTCAAGGTGTATTCCCTCTGTCCTTTTGCAATTGTTCTGATACTACATGCTGTTTGGTTCAGTCTGGTGCATTCCAAAGACAGTAAATTGTCTCTTCAGAAATATCTTTATGAGTCAGGGGTAAATGCCATCACTTGCAAGGATGGAGTAGCAGTATCTGAGAAGAATGAACACCAGTAAAGGCAGACAAACTAATTCCATCTCTCACTCAAACACTGATCTCAGAGTTTAGAATATTGCATTTTTTATATTTCAGCCAAAAAGCCTTGGAATCTTTCAAAATCGTGTCTTTCAGTGCCAGTGCTGAAGGCTCGAAGGCCCAGATCCTCAAAGGTATTTAGACTTGTAACTTCCATTGATTTCATGGAATTTAGGAGCAAACATACCTTTGAAAATCTGGGCCTAGATGTCTATATGTGCGGTGTGTTATATATATGTGTTTGCAATTGCAAACTATTACGTTATTATTTATTTGTATTATAATAAATAATAGCACCTAGTGTCATGGACATATGGTTGTGCCAGGCAGCGTACAAACATGGACTAAAAAGATGATCTCTGCCCTAAGAAGTTTACAATCTTAAGTACTTTCTTTGTGCTAGGGATGTTACAGAGGTCTGTGCTTTCCAGTTCTCGTCACACTAATGACCAGTACTCTACTGTAGGGGGGAAAGTGCTAGCAGAAAAGAGGGAATATTCATAGTCTTAACAAGTCTTACAGTGTTATGTCTGAATGCAATTGATTTCCTGCCATTTTGAGAATGAACTTTTAAGTGCAGAACTGTTACTGTTGGTACAGAGGAGCTGGTTTCCTTACAACTGCAAGAGTGATGTCTCAGTATCATACATGGTTATAGAAAGTGTAGAGATACTTATGGGAATTCTCTGATTAGTAGTGTTGTAAGAAGGTATAAATGAGCAACGAGAGAGAGAGAGACATAGATGAAACATAATCTCTACCCAATTTTATTTTTTTCCTAAACTGTGTATAAAAATACATCTAGTTGGTAGTTAGTTACTTTTATTTTATTTTGATAATATAGTGAGCAAACACTTCTTGTGAAAACACTGAAGGCGCATACTCTTTAAACTTATATTAGAGAAGATATGCATCACCATTCTTTGTGGTTCTATCCTGCTTCAAGAGCTGGAACATTTACAATATAATGTGGTTCTGAGATGCCAAAGAGAGAGAGAGACTCTTATAATCTTTGGCCACAAGGCTGCCCGATATTGTCTACCATAAGTTTGTATCTTTCATAACAGATGAGAAGAAACAATCCTTTTCACTGTAGTTGTTTTGGATGGCAACGTCCATGACATTAAATTATAGGTACATGGATTTTGTGGTCAATTGAATGCTAAATAAAAACAAGCATTTGATAGCCAGAATAGTTGTTTATTGCACACACAGTATACTCCAACAACTAGTCCATAAAAAGTACAACACAGTGGAACAAGCAATTAGACAGAACAAGAAACATAAAATTATTTTTCTCTTGTAAGGGTTTCAAGCTGTTCTTCTTCATATTTTCATGGTCTTTTCATTGATACCACATTGCATACCATAGCTAAAATAGGTGATTTATTGGGAGATGTTCTAAAAAGGGAATACATTGTTTCAGATTAGGTCTTTTAAGTGAGAAATTGCTTGATAGATTAACTGGTGAAAAAAAATTAGTGGAATAGATACACCATCCTGCTCTCTCTGAAATCAAAGGCAAAATTGCCACTGACTTAATCTGAAGCAAGACTGAACCCAGTCTCATTAAATCTCATTTGGTTTTTGTGAGAGGTTAATTTCAGGTTCTTCTGGGCTGCAAATAACAATTTTTTTCTCTTTTCATACAATAATTAGGAGCACTAAGAAGATTGGTAAAAAATTAGTACATTTTGAGAAAAAAGAACAAAATGCTGATGTCTGAGGCATTCTGTGTACAGTATAATAAATGCTGTAATTTTAATTTTTAGGCAATTTACTCTTTTTCTCTCAGGATAAGGTCTTTGGCCTGGATCCACAAAGGGACTTAGAAATTGCAACACTAAGTGTTGCAATGACTAACTTTTAGGCACTTAGAAAATCACAGAAACAACTCTGTGATCCACAAAGCCTGAGTTAGGCTCCATAAACATTGAATGAGGAGAGACAGGCTACTAAGAATGTGATCAACAAAGCCAGTATGCTGGGGGGGAGCCACATAAGCATGGGCAGCAGGTGAAGCTTCCCCTGGGGGAGGCTAGCTCTCAGCCCCGCCTCTTTTGCCTGCGGCCCCACTCACACTCCACTCCCACTCTGCCACAGGCCCCGCCCCCACTCCAGCTTGGCCCCCCTCCTCTCTCAGCCCCCCCCACGCAGCTCAGCCTGTTCCTCCTCTCCTCCCTCCCTCCCCCATGAGGCCCTCACTGCCCACCAC
>NW_020698066.1:5937315-5945514 GCF_002925995.2 Terrapene triunguis | reverse complement strand
CTGCGAGGCCCCCATCACGTGCATTCTCCACGTCCCTCCTCTCCTCCACCTCCCTCCCCCTCTGCTCACTGCATCCCTCCTCTTCTCCACACACTCCCTTCCCCCAGGAGGCCCGCACAGGAAAGGAGGGACACAGGGCAGTGGGGGCCTCGTGGGAGAGGGGGTGAAGGCAGGGCCGGCTTTAGCAAGAGCGGGGCCCAATTCCTGGGGGCGGGGCTTGCCGCAAGCCCCGCCCCCCAGGAATCGAGCTGCGCTCCGGCCGGGGTCGCTGGGCTTGTGTCTGGCCCAGAGCCGCTCGGCGGCCAGAGCCAAGCCGAGCCACGGGGGCCGGGCCGGGGGGCCGGAGCCGCGCCACGGGGGCCGGGCTGGAGCCAAGCCGGGCCGGAGCCGCTGGGGCTGGCGCGCTCAGCCGGAACCGGGGCCGGACTGGGCCGCGCCTCCCCGGAGCCCTTCTCGCGCCCCCCCGCCACCCCAGCTTGCCTGGTGCTGCCTGCCCACCCCTGCTTCTTTTCAGACTTCCCGCGAACCTCTGATTCGTGGGAAGCAGGGGAGGGGGAGGAGCAGGGGGCGGAGCGTTCAGGGGAGGGGAGGAGGGGGAAGTGAGCTGGGGGCGGGGTGGAGAGCTGCGGCGTGGGGCCCTCTTAGCGCGGGGCCCAATTCAGCCGAATCGGCTGAATCGGCCTAAAGCCGGCCCTGGGTGAAGGAGAGGAGGGATGTAGCGGGTGGGGGGGTGGAGGAGAGGAGGAACACATTGAGCAGCGGGGCCCTCCAGAGAGCAGGGTGGAGTGGAGGAGAGGAGGGACTCAGCCAGGCAGTGCTGGACTGTGGGGGCCTTAGGGGAGAGGTGGAGCAGGGACAGGAAAAGGTGAAACGAGGCGGGGCCACCACAGCCCAGGCATCTGGTGGCGGGGCGGCGGCAGCTGCGCCAGGGCAGACCTAGCCTCCCCTGGCCTATTGTACCCACCACCTATTCACATAAAATAGTCAATGGGTGATGCAGTGTCCTAAACCCCACCCCACTCCAGGAGATAGGTATTTGAGTGTACGCTGCAGGGAGGCCCATCTCTCTACTTGGGAACCATAGCGGGGAACCCCTCTCCTGAAGTTAGGCACTTCAGTCATTTCTTGTGAGGTGGGAGACCTGGGTTCCAGTCCCCCTGCTCCAATAACTCTCAATATTTAATACAAAAATGAACAGATGCAACCTGAGAGATTCAAGGAGCCCCATCTCAGAATATCCCACAGGCTAGTGTGAAGTGCACTCTCCTGAGAGCTGGGACTAGGAGACCCTTGTTCAAATCCTTTCTCCCACTGTAGCTGAGGGGAGATTTAGACCTTGGTCTTCCACATCCCAGGTGAGTGCTGGCATCACCAACTCCTCCTCCAGTGGCAATTTTGTGTGGAGGGAGGCAGGTGCCTAACTCATTCCCACAAGAAACACCTTTGGCACCTAAGCCATCTGACTCCATATGGCAGGTTCCCAGTTGTGGATCGCTAAGCCGAGATAGACACCTCCTTGCTGCCCAGACTGTGGGCACGTCTTCACTACCCGCCGGATCGGCAGGTAGCAATCAATCTATTGGGGATCGACTTATCGCGTCTAGTGAGGACGCGATAAAATCGATCCCCGATGGCTCTGCCGTCGACTCCGGAAATCCACCGTGGCAAGAGGCGGAAGCGGAGTTGACGGCGGCGTGGCAGCGGTCGACTCACCGCCGTCCTCACAGCCAGGTAAGTCGACCTAAAATACGCAACTTCAGCTACGCTATTCAGGTAGCTGAAGTTGCGTATCTTAGGTCGACCCCCCCCCCCCCCGTAGTGTAGACCTAGCCTTAGTCACCTAGTCTGCGAGAGGAACCTGTGTGAGGTTTAGGACACACCCCATTTGCTAGCATCTCCCTTTGGCTAGTTTAGGCAGCTCTCCACTTAGGGCTTGTCTTCAGAGAAATCGATCTCTCGGAGATCAAATTATCGCGTCTCGTCGGGACGCGACAATCGATCCCCAAATCGACGCGAGTACTCCACCAGCTCAGGTAGAAGTAAGCGCTGTCGACGGGGGAGCCGCGGCGGTCGATTTGCCGCCGTCCTCACAGCGGGGTAAGTCGGCTCGGATACGTCAAATTCAGCTACGCTATTCGAGTAGCTGAATTTGCGTATCTTAAATCGATCCCCCCCCCCCCCAGTGTAGACCTAGCCTTAGTGTGCTGGCTTTTGCGAATTGTATTCTAAGGCGCCTATGTCTTCCCATTCATTGTATAGGAGCCTACGTGCTTAATTCAGGCTTTGTGGATTGCAATGTTGTTCCTATGATTTCTAGTTATCTGCTGCAATGCTCAGTGTTGCAACACCTTTGTGGATCCGGCATAAGTGCCTACATAACTTTGTGGACCTGGGCCTTCATTACTACACCACTAGAATTAGGAAAATTAACTTGGAGGAAATTTCAAGGCTGCCAAGGTTCTGTATAAATTGATTAATTTAAAGAAAAACTGCAATTTGTTTGTAAAATGTGATACTTGTGAAGTTCACAATTTTTTTTTAAAAGTGAAATATAATGCAAATTACTAAAGTTCAGAAGCTATTATTATTCTATCTGCCTGCTAATACAGGGGCAAATCCTGCTCACCTTCTTCACACATGTTGACTAAGGGCCCAATCTTGCAAAGTGACCAGCACCTCTTGCTAGGAGCTGGGTTGAGAATGCTCAGCACCTAAATAGAAGGCACATTGTCCTCCTCCAAATCCCTCCTTAAACCTCTCATTTGCTGTGATGCTTACAAAAAAGATCTTGACAACGGTTAGGCTACTCATGTACTGAGACCACAACCTATCGTGCTGATCAATATTGTCTCATGGTTTCCTTGCACTTTCCCATCTATTTGTCTGTATCCATCTGTTGTCTCTTGTCTTATCAGTAAAAGCTGTGTTATCCAGCACTTTACGAACCGGAAAGCTCTAGAAACTGGCATTTCTGATATCCATTAAAAGTCCGGTTGGTGCAGGGCCGACAGGCTCCCTACCTGGCTCCGCATGGCTCCACGGCCAATGGGAGCTGGAACCGCATGGAACCATGGCCAACGGGAGCTGTGGGGGCAGTGCCTGCGGGTGGAGGCAGTGCGCAGAGCCGCCTGGCCGTACCTCCGCCTAGGACAGGGATGGGCAAATATTTTGGCCAGAGGCGACACCTGGGAATAGAAATTGTATGGCGGGCCATGAATGCTCACAAAATTGGGGTTGGGGAGAGGGCTCTGGTTGGGGGTGCAGGCTCTGGGGTGGGGCTGGGGCTGAGAAGTTTGGGGTATAGAAGGGTGCTCCGGGCTGGGACCAAGGGGTTTAGAGGGCAGGAGGGGGATATGAGCTGGGGCAGGGGATTGGGGTGCGGGGAGAGGCTCAGGGGTGCAGGCTCCGGGTGGCACTTACCTCAAGCGGCTTCCGGAAGCAGTGGCCATGTCCCCATTTGGCTCCTACACAGAACTGTGGCCAGGCAGCTCTGCACGCTGCCCCGTCCGCAGATGCCGCCCCTGCAGCTCCCAGCCAATGGGAGCTGTGGGGGCAGCACTTGGGGCGGGGGCAGTGTGCAGAGCAGAGCCCCCTGGCTGCCCCTACGCATTAGAGCCGGAGCAGGGCCATGCCGCTGCTTCCGGGAGCCGCGTGGAGCAGCCCCCGACCCTGCTCCCTGGCTGGAGCACTGGAGCGGGGAAAGCCCCAGATCCTGCTCTCCAGCAGAGCTTGAGGGCCAGATTAAAATGGCTGGCGGGCTGTAGTTTGCCCATCCCTGGCCTAGGAGCAGCAGGGACATGTCACCGCTTCCGGGGAGTCGCCCGAGGTGAGTGCCGCTTGTATCCGGCACCCCGAGCCCCCTCCCGCACCCCAGCCCCCTGCCCCAAACTCCCTCCCAGAGTCCACGCCCCGCATTCCCTTCTGCGCCTCAGCCCTGAGCCCCCTCCCGCATCCAAACTCCCTCCCTCTTAGTTAACCGGAATTTTTGACTTACCAGCACCCCCCATTCCCCTAACATGCCGGATCACAAAGCTTTTACTGTACTTAGATTTTAAGCTCTTTGGAGCAGGGCCCACCTTTTCGTTCTGCTTCTGTACAGTGCCTAGCACAATGGGGTCCTGATCCATAACTAAGGCTCCTAGATACTGCAGTAATACAAATAAATAATAATAATAAAAGGTACTTTGAACCATTCATGATTGGGCCACTGGTGCCCAATCCTTCATATCCTGTCTCTAGTGAGTAGTCCCATTAAATCAATAGGACCACTTGTGTGAATAAAAGTTTGCAGGATCAGGGCTTATGTTTGTATAGCTTTTCTGTTTCAGTTGATGCTGTTGAGGTCAATAGGGCAGTCATGAAATGGCAAATAAGCTACAAACTCAAAAGCAACACAGTAAATAAGTATACAATGTCCTTCATACTCTTGTCACCACCGTCCCTGCAGGCTCCTGGCATTGGGTACCACCCATAACACTATTCTAGAAATATGCAAATTAGTTAAGACATCATATGCTTCTCAGACCCTTTTTAAAAATCTCACCATATGTTGTGTTTCCAAAAATATGAATGCAATGCTAAAAACAGTGAGATGCCATATATGTGAACAAATACTTTTAAAATATTGAAAAAATACATGAACACCAGCTTCCATTGAACAGTAGCCATGGGAAAAATACAGCATCTCTTGTTTTGTAGTGTGTTTACTGTATTGTACTGGTATACATCCATTACTGCAATTATCTAAAGAAAGAGGCTTTGATAAATTATGACCCAATGATGCAATATTTGTGAGAGGCGCACACATACACTTATTGTTTGGGGGAGGAAAATGTGTGCTTTGTGTAGTAGTGGAGAAGACATATCCGTAGAATCTAGAAAACAGTTTAACTCTTGGTCATGTATCCTTAGAAATAATGTTTACTTCATTAAATGAGATGAGATATAGCCTTCATGGAAGTAATTCTGTACTTTACACTATTTTGCTCCTTGTGAAGGACATGTGGTTTGGGAAGTATGTTAGAATGCTTGTTTTATAGTAACAATAAACTATTTGCAAAATGCAACTAATACTTTCTTACAAAGTGCCAGACACTTTATTGACTAATAATATGACAAATTCCCCACCCCAAAGGGAGTTAGAATCTAAAAAAAACAACCAATATTCACGCAAGAGAGTGAGGGTGTAGAAGAGTGACAAAAAGCAATGTGATTGAGGTTTGGAGAGATGGAGCACATTTCTTGTAGTTCCAGTTTTGTGTTTGTTTATTTGTTAATCAGTAAATCCCACTGAGGATGGTCAATCTTAAGTAAAACCTTAAGAGGCTCTCTGGATACCCAGATGTGTAATCATTAATACTCAGTCCTGCAAGTCAATTTGCACAGATGAGTCCTTATCCCTGCAGTCTCACAGGCATATGGATCTTTCCATACTGATCACTTTGCAAGATCAAGGCCTGAGAATAGAAGCTTAGTGAATAGTTGAATTAGAGAACACTTAGCTCCGTAGTAAGGGTGCACTGCATCTTGTAGAACAAAAACAAATCAAATACACATGGGTAGATGGCCACTTCTTTATTGTTCAACATTTTTTGTTTAAAAAAGAGCCCAGCTTCCCAGAACAAAAAGAGTTTCTTACATTTTCTTTTTTTCTGTGCAAATTTTAGACAGTTTTTTACCATGTTTAAAAATAAAAAGTTGTAGAACAAAGTGTATTAATTATTTACAGTCTCTGACTCTCCCTGCTATTTGTCAGGAGGTGGCTTATCTGCATGTATTGCCTGACCCTCCTGGCTGCTTTTATAACAGCATACTATTATATTAAATCAAACTAACCTATGTCATTCAGCTCCCAATGCTCTATAGCTACCATGTATCCCTTACAGCAATGATATACAATATAAAAATAGAGAGAGATACCACATCCTTCATACCATATGTATATATTGTTGTAGGCTTGTTCAACAGAAATCTAGGTTTATTTTAATCTACTCTTGCTACTGTTGAAGTCAGTGGGAGTTTTGCATTTGGTTTCAGTGGGAGCACTATCTCTCAGTGCTGTAGTCACCTTTGCTTATTATTAGCAAACATCTGCACAAAACTGGGTTTGCATTTACTTAGAATACAGTGAATAGCTAAATACATGAATCTAGTATGCAAAAAGTAAATCATTACACCTGAATTAAATTAGAAAAACTATAGGTGCATAACACATGGAAGAACAAATTAGAAAATTAAACATTTATCAAACAGGAGATTGAAATTTACATTCAGATTAATTATCTGTATTCATACTGTGTATTGCAATGCTTTGATTACTATTCTGCATAAGAAATATAACCCTTCGTAATATTGCTGTGATGACTGAGCACTATTTGAAGTATAAACACAACTTAAAAGGAATTAGTTAAGCAGGCTTTGGAATTCTTGAACTTTTTGATGATTTATCCTACCAATAAACCTGGCATATTTCAAGAGCCAGTTTTCATAGCAGATACATCAGAAAAACCCAAGACACCTTCTTAGCCTTCCAGATAAAAATTGTACATACTACCACAAACCTACAGTGTAAGACAGTTTTTGAAGAAATTACATACTCTCTATAGTGACAAGCTTCTGCATCATTTTTTTTTTCAACTCCTCTTGAAGTGTAAAGTACATTTTTTGTGTTTTGATTTCAAAAATGAATGGTTTTGGTTCATTTTTATTTATATAGTGCTATAAATAAACATGAGGTTTACAAAAGAAGACAGTTTCACATTGTTTTCTCTACTTTACTGGGTCGCAAGATTGTTATATGCTATTTAGGGGTTAATTGACAACATGGTCTCCCCACACGTGTTATGTTTATATTAAATGTTATACATCCTAGCCAACATTCCATCTTTCAGTAAAACAGTTTGTAATGTGATGCCCAATGCTCTGTGCAAGCTATGTATGAAGGCTGTTATGTTTGGGTATACATTGACAGCATTATTAGTAGCTAACTCACTGCTTTATAAAGTGCTTTAGAATACCTTCATTGTAAAAGCTGCTAAACAAAACCAATTCTTTTTTCTACTAAAATGGGTGAATAGTTGCATGATTTTCAGTGTCATGGATTCTGAAGCTAGTGTTGTGGTATCCATACCATTTTTGAGACTTCAGTTATCTTAACTGAATGTGTGTGACAGGAATAAACAAATGGATATCGCACTTTAGTATTCAATTTAGATGTGTGTTCTACTTTCTGAAAATATCTTTGGTTTGAGTTGTTGCACTAGCTCCTCTTGAAAATGGAACCCTAATTAAAAAGGGGCTAGTTGTGCAGAAAGCAAGTATTCATGTAAGCAACTTTTCTTCTGAAAAATTGTTTAGATTATTTTTAAGGTCTAAAAGAATTGCAGCATAGTTCTACCTCTAATACAAAATTATACTGTTTTATTTGTTGTCATATCTATTAGCTGTTCAAGTAGTTCAATATTGATAATTCCACTTTGAAAGTCAATGAGCTTCCATTTCATATCAAAGTTATTTCTGACTGTTGGTCTAGTTTACTATATTTGTCAATAATATTTAAAATGTCTGTAAATATCCCCATGGCAATAGGATCCTCTTGGCAGCAATATACTGGTATATGAATCATAACTACATAAGTAAATAAATGGCTTATGGGATAACTAAACACTGAAGGGAAGCTAAGATGTTTGGTAACAGCAGTTGTTTACTGTGAATGAAAATCAATGAACATTGTTCCTGTTGTGTGATGGACAAAACAAACCATAGTATTAAAAAAATTCTCGTCCTGTGAGAGTTTGAAAATTGGGTGCTGCTGCTTTAGTGGACTTTCTGTGGTCGCTGTTGAGGTGGGGCATAGAATTAATAAATAGGCTTTGTTGCTCGGTGGGAACCATGCTGTTGCTGAGAAGAGCGGAGACAGAATTCATTCCCCAACCAACTGGTGGGTTACACCACAACCCCAGTGTGATTGGGCTGATAGAGTGGCTATGGCCTTTATAAATCCCTATGAAGGGATTTTGGACCATTGGAGCCATATGACCAAAGATCGAGTAGCCCACCACAGGCCCCCTATGTGGCAAGTAGATAGAGAAGAAGCCCTCCTATAGGGTCATTATACATGAGCTCCACCTTGCTTGCCCTGTGAAGGGCCAAAGCCGTGCTTGCACAACGTGGAGGGCCCTATATGTGAGTGGATTTTAC